>NW_005803717.1:0-40100 GCF_000240725.1 Microchloropsis gaditana
CGCCCTCCCTCTCATTCCTTTTCTCCAGATCGCAGCATCGGCATTTTCCAGTGCTTCCCATCGGCACGGCTCTTTCCACGACACGTGCACGTACCTGACCGTCGTGCTGGGGAACAGCACCATCGTCACCTGCTCGCCCACCGAGTACCCGGAGCTCTTTCAGTCCTTCGCGGGCTCGCACGGGACCTTGGGGGTCGTGGCCTTGGCAGGCGTGGAGTGCGACGAAGCCGGTGGGTTCCGGGGGGGTTGGGGAGGGAAAGAGCAAGGAGCGATGATGCCGGTCATGTGGTCATGGGCCCGACGTTTCTGTCTGACGAGAGCCTTCGAACACCCCAAATTTTTCGATTCTCCGCCATTTTCTTCCACATCCTGCCCAGCGCCCACAGTTTGCATCACATACACGCTACAAAACTCCATCGAGGAAGGCGTGGCTACCCTCAAACGGGCTTGCAAGTACCCACGACCTCCCCCGGTCCCTTCCTCCCTGCCTGGTCCCAAAGAAATCCCCGACTCCGCTCCTCATTTTGTGGACGCTGTGCTCTACCGAGAGAGGAGTAGGGCTGTGGGTGATGTATCACGGGCTTCCCAGGTGCGGGAGGGAGGGAGGGAAGGAAGGAGGGAGGAAGGGAAAGAGGGAGAATGATGAAGAGATTGGAAAAAAGCTACGAGGAAGAGACGGGCAGGGGGGTATTTTACACACGAAGCAGAGATGTCATTCATGTTCTTACCAGCCCTGATGCATCCTATTTTCCTTTCGATTCCTTCCTCGATGCTTCCTGCTACTTCCACCGAAGCTGACAGCCGAGGCGTCCTTCGACATGGTAGGGAGGGATGCGGCACCCCCGCACGTCCCCACGGCAGCACCAGGAGACGTTGGGGACATGGAAAGGGTTGCTTCTTCTTCTCTCCCGCAGGATTCCACAGGCCCTACCTACCCTGCATCCCTCCCTCCCTCCCTCCCTCCCTGTCCCCTTCCCTTCTACACGGGGGGGCGCGGGTCTTCCGACCTGTTCTATTCCGAGCATTTGGAGGATATTCACGCCCTTCTAGAACGATCCAACGCGGACTCGTACGTGGAAAGGATGGATCTCGAAGATTACCTCTTCCGATACGATCGAGGAGTGTTCTGGTTGGCCCAGGTAAATGGAGGGAAGAGAAGGAGGGAAGGGGGGAAGGAAGAAGTCAGGAGGTAGAAAGGAAAATTGAGGGGGGCGGGGATGGTTACACACGAAGCGGAAGCCAGATCTCTGCACATGTAGACCGAAGCCAATGTTGTATAAGAACTGTGGTGGTCAGAGCTTACAACCCATTCCTAAACGGGGCACCCACCCTTGGACGATGGCTCCCTTTCCTTCCCCTCTTTCTGTCCTCCCTCCCTCCAGACCTCCGCTGCCTCCATTCCCGTCTTCCCTTTCCTCCAAGGCTGGTATTTCGCGCGCGGATCTCGCTCTCTCCTCTCCCGGTTCTGTTGGCGTTGGCTTTTTTCATCCTCTTTCCTCTTCTCCCTCCTGCACGCCGCCACGCCCGACCTACTGGCCTCCCGCCTCCTCCTCGTTGCTCCTTGCCTCCCCGTCAACCAGGCCCCCACCCTCCTCGCATTCCTTCATGCCACCCTTCCCCTCCCTCCCCCGGCCCCTCTCTACCTCCTTCCCCAGCGGGGATCCTCGGTGCGTCAGCCTTTTGCCTCCCATGGTCACATCCACACGCTATTTTTGTCGGTGCATGTGTACGCCCGTTTGGGGAAAGGGGAGGCGCAGGGACACACGCAACGTGTCGAGGCCTGGGTAGGCAAAAAGGGGGGAAGAACGGGTCTGTGCACGATGAATTACTGGGACAAGTCCGTGTTTTGGAGCGGGTATCCCCTGTACGATTGGCGGGAATACGTGTACCTCCGGCACAAATATGGCGCCGAGGGTGTTTTCCCTTCCCTGGAGGAGAAGGTGTGTTGGGAAGGAGAAAAAGCAAAAAGCGGAAAAGGATGGATAGAGCGTTACTGGGAAGGAAGGCGGAGGAAATTCTTGGGCATCCTGGTCTGAGAGAAGATGAAGCATAGGAGAGAATAGATAGGCTGGTGAGAAGGGGGAAGGGTAAGAGGAATCGAACAAGAGTTTTATAAAGCAAGTAATGGCTACTAAAGCACGTGGGAGACATAAACGGTTGTAAAGTGTTTTCAGTCAAATAGGACCTTATCAGCACCCTGTGGGGGGTCCACGGCAATGGCTTGAGGGATTGTTAGAGGTCGAGATCTTTCTCCTCCTTTAGTCCCTCCTTTTCAATCCATATTTTTCTCTTTTCCGTACAACACTTGTCTTCGCTGCATCGCTTTCACCAGATTCCCCCCGTCATCATGTGATTTAAAGGCCCTGTCACGTTCCTGTCCTCCGCTTTTTTTTCTTCCCTCCTAATCTCTTCTCGTCCTTTTTTTCACCCTTTCCTCCTTCTCCATCCGGGGAAGATGTCTTCCCTTCTTCCCCTCGTTCCTCCCTGACTACCCCTGTGCCTTTTTGGGCCATGATCAGCTTTTCGTGAATGAATTTCCATTCCTCCTCCCGGACTGGCTGCACGCTCAGCCGGGACCCTTTCTGTAGCAAAGCCATCCCCGCCAAGGGGCAACCTGGCTTCAGCGCCTCCTCCCTCAAGACCTCCAGGGGAACTTTCTCTTCCAATCGTTCTTGGAGTGTAACGTCCACCATCCACCATCTTGGGGCTTCCCGGTCGCTGCCAGCATCATAATACTTGCTGCCTTTGTCCCATTGAAAATGGTCCGGGTAGGCAGCACGACTCACCTCCATGATCCCCACAATGCCTGGAACTTTGCAAGAAGAGTGGTAGAAAAAAGCCTGGTCACCCACGTGCATATGGTCACGCATCAGATTCCTTGCCTGATAATTGCGGACACCTTCCCAGCAACCGGTTTGATTGGGTTGCGCTGCCAGATCATCCACACTGAATTCGTCGGGTTCGCTTTTCATCAAAAAATACCGTCGAGTTGAAGAAACCTTGGATCCTTTTGAAGTTGTTTCGGGTGGGAGGGGTGCCGTGGAAAGCGCTCCAGCTGCCTTGTGGACCTTTCGTGATTGAGGCGCAGTGTTGTCCGAGTCCTTGTTGGGAGAAGAGCAGATGGACATTGTGCCTCCTTTTCTTTTGCTGTTAGCGGTAGGTAAATCGGTCTTAGCTTCGCTCAAGCCCGCGATGCTTTTGGCTTTACGCTTGGGAGGCATCCCGCAGAAGGTGATATCAGGGGGGAAGAACAGCACTCGCGTCGAGGAGAGAGTTACCGTGTGGCCAATACTCCGAGAATTGCGTATGCAAGGTCTTCGACTAGCACCTGCCACACCCACGGCTAGTTGTATCAGCAAAAGAGACAAACAAATGGTGACGGTGACAGTAAAAAAACGAAAAATGTTTTTTGGTTGCGTGGCAATCGCCTGCAACTTCCAGTCGTGAAGACGTCACCCTGTATTAGCCTTTCCGTGCGTGTGCATCTACACGTACAAAAATAATCGAATCTTCGATAGAAATGCTAGTCGAAGATCCTCCCCTCGTAAGCCTTTGTACATTATATGTGGGTATAATACGTTGCATGTGCCGTTAGCAATTGTCGACACCAGATTGCGGTGTTGAGTGGAAGTATTCCCGCTACGTAGGGTACGAAGCAAATAAAGGACACACCACGTTTATCAATAAGCCAACTCATAATAAGCAGCATAGCGACCAAGAAAAAAGAAGCCAGGGAAGGCTTGCACGGCAAGGGCAGGTCCGGGGCAGGAGGTCAAAAAGGTAGTTTACGTGTATGTGTCCGAAAAATGCGAATATATACTTTGTGTGGAAAACCGCTCCTGGCCACCCACTCGCCCGTGTCCTTCCCCTTGCCCTGGCAACACCACCTTAAAGGATGGATACCCAAGTACGAAGGTGTTGTGG
Source organism: Microchloropsis gaditana (assembly GCF_000240725.1). Lineage (NCBI taxonomy): Eukaryota > Eustigmatophyceae > Eustigmatales > Monodopsidaceae > Microchloropsis > Microchloropsis gaditana. The sequence continues at coordinate 3,925 of NW_005803717.1, forward strand.
TATGATACACGTATGTCTCTTTGCCCAATTCGTTACAGAGAGAGGCAGGGCGTCCCCGCGGCTGTGTTTTTTTTTTCCTCAGACATTCTGCTTGTAGCTCGCTGTCGCCCGGCCCTACTGGAATGGACACGCAAGTGTATCTACCCTGGCACTTTACCCTCCTAGTTGCCCTTGTTACGGCGTCCTTCTAACCGACCATCAACCATTTTGATAACCCACACAAGTTCAGGATGGGTGGCCGACGCATTCTTGTGGCCCTCGCTGTCATTCCTGCTGTTGCAGGTAAGCTTTATAAAGTCGAGCCAGGGGCAAGGGATGGCAGGGAAAGATTTTAGGACCGGTCGACTTGTACGCCATTTGATCGTTTTTCCAATTACTGGTTACGCGTGCATGGTTTCTTGATGTGTGTGTGATTTTTATGAGTATTCAAGGTTTCAGGCATGTTGTAACATTGTTGAGTGGCTAACATAGATTGACGCGTAGTCGAAAGTCGTCAGCTCCCTGAAGAGGCTATTGAGCCGGGGTTTACTGCACCATCTTCCTTCTGGATGACTGTAATATGTATTCCACAAATGTGTCTAATTACTCTAAAATACTTATTTGGAACGAGATACAGCTCTCCTACAATAGACTAGATTGAGGCCTTTTTCAATTGCAAGGTTACCATCTGGCCGACGACAGCTTACCCTTCTTTCCTCCCATTTCACGCCTTTCTCGTGCAACCAATAGGATTCATGCTCTCGGGTAGTTTCAAGGGCCAACAGTCTCAGTCTCTGCTCCGTCCCTCCATCCAAGCACACCGTGCTGGCGCGGGATCACTGACGATGCGCCTTTTCGATCACAAGCGTCGAGACATGAAGTTCATTGAAGACATTATGGGGCATCCTGGCGTGGGAGACGAGGGACACAAGGAACCTAGCGTGACAAATCTTCGCCCTTTCCCAGGAAACTACCCCAAGAAACACCGAAAGGGCCGCGGGAACGCCGGGGGCGGAGGTGGCTCGAGTGGCTACGGAATGCGCGGGCAAAATTCTCGTGGGGGGGTCCGCCCTGGCTTCGAGGGAGGTCAGACGCCGTTGTACCGACGCACGCCCAAGTGGCCCGGTCGCCCGATGGGCCCGGGACACAAACGAACCCGCTATGCCTTGGTGCAGGTGGAACACCTGAACGAGGCCGCCGATTATTTCCCCAGTCGGACTATTATTGACCCCGGTTTCCTCCTCGATCAGTGCGTGCTTACCAAGCAAAAATTGGATCTCTTCAAGGTGGTGGGTGGCGACGTGCCTTTGACCCGCCCTTTGACAGTTCTGGCCCACGGTTTCACGGCTTCAGCCGCCGCCGCCATCGAGGCGGCCGGAGGGAAGTGCGTCTTGCTGTCGCCGACGACCAACGAGGTAGTGGAAATGGAGGGCTTGAATGTGGACGAGATCCTTGCGCAACTGGACAAAGAAGAGGCAGCGACAGAAGCGGAGGAGGCGGAAGGCAAATACGTGGATGTGCCCCGACCTGGGGGCGCGCGCGAACGGATCCGTGCTGAAATCAGACGGGAGGATAAAGAGGCCTATGCTCGGCTGAACAACGCATAGGAGCCGAGAAGGAAGTGAACCAAGGGCTGATTAGAGGGTGGGTCCTTGGCCGAAAGAAAAGGAGGGGGTGGTGTGGAAGTTTCTTCTATACATACGACGACAATATTGTGGAAAGGCTGGGAGCATGCGCTCTTGGTCGACGTCCCCACAGATGATAATTCAAGGTCCGATTGGGTGATACTCCTCACGGACATGCGTGAAAAAGCGGAAGGCTGGTGTCTCTGATGACCTGAAATGGTGACAGAGTGATGCAAAAGGTGCTGTGGTGATTGCACAGCACGCATTGGAGGACTAGCATAGTCATTCATACAAGAAGAAATCTTTCGATCCAAGTTTAGTGGGATGTCTATGTTGAGGGCAGATCTAAAGAAGTACACGAGACTCAAACGGAGCGCGGGAGTCGAAAACGTTTGTTATCAATTGTCACAGTGTCTTAACTCCCGATGATCCCGATGAACATGCTCGTCGAAATATGGTATTGAGTATCCTCCCCTTATCCAAAACTTTTCAGATTTATCCCTTTTAAGCTCCTTATTCCGCTTGCTGCTGCGACAAGGATCCTCCCCTCCCGTCTTGCACTCCTCTTGACACGCCGTCTTCACCTCTGCTGGTCTCAGTCATCACTCTGCATCAACAAGGCTGTCCCTGTTAGAACCCATTTCGATACGGGTTCCACGGTTTTAAGCGTAGCCAAGAAGATGTAGGTGGGCCCGCGGGCGGATGTGAGATAAACGGGGCATTCGTATACGTCTGGTTGATTTCTTAAGTACCCCACGGATGACGGCTCCCACGTCGGCTGAACAGGGACTGCCCGGATGTACAGCACTGGCAAGGGGGAAAGGAGTTCTTTTAGCTTGCTGTCTGTCAAGTTTCCTCCTACTAATGTGTTTCCTACGACAGAGACCGTTTCTGCAGCCTCCTCGGGGGGGGTCCATCTCGCCCCTTCGATGTAAAGTCCATGAACATAAGCCCCCTCGTGGGGAGGAGGGATATCATTGCCAAGCTGCTCAGGAGAGGCAAACGTAGTGACATGCGTCTCAATCGTCATATTATCCAATGGATGTCCTGTCTGACGGGCTGTCACCTGCATAATTGCTGTCAAATACGCTGTGGGGTTGAAAAGCCCCGGAAGCCATAGACAAGCAGGAAGATTGCCCAAATCCTCCACCCACGCCTGTAACTGTCGAACGCGTCGAAGCATATCCCTGTACTGCGATTCCAGGCTCTTTTTGGACGGCCACGCGAGTTTTTCCCACGTACATTGCGAGAACGGGTTTCGGCCCGGCCATTCATTCGATAAGAGTGCCCGGCTTAAATCCTCCATGGTGGGCGACATGTTCAACTGCCCCTTGAATCCCTTGTCCAGTTCTTGCAAGGATCTTCGAATTTCTCCCAGCAACGTGTTCATGCGTGCACACTCCTGGAGAGCCACTATAACGAAAGGTCCATTTTTGGATCGCAGCCAGGGTTTTGCTCTATCCTCTAAGAGAGCTAGCACAAAATCCTGTGGCAGGCGATCGAGCAAATCCTTCATGATGTGTCGTACAGTGGAAGTAGACTTGCTGATCGGGCTCGGTACAATACTATTTCCTACATCCTCTGTCCTTCCTTCAGATGTCGAAGGCGACTTATCTGTCGCCCGAGCACCAGGCATGCTTCCTGCTATGGACTGCACCGTATCTAATAATGAAGATGCAAAATTGGTCAAATAACCTATCTCAGCATTCGTGTGAAGCCCAAATTGTGGTGGAGCTTCGAAAGGAATATGTGCTTCGATATAGTCTAAGTAGCCTTCATGAGTCATCAACTCGGGAATGGGAGAACGAAAGTGAGGGCTCAGTTCCATCTGCTTGAAAACTCCAGGGCCCAAAAGCACTTTCAAATACGTGTTACACAGGCGGCGATCCCACGCATCCGTTATGTGACCTCCGTACATGACTTCGCCTAGAATGTACCTAAGGTCGGCCCACGGCACTGTACCCGAGGGTGCCGCCTCGATGTAGGCCTGGAGAACATTAGAGCAAATCGTCAAATCCCCCATATTAAAACTGTAAGCTCGAGACCAGCCTTGCGGGCCAAAGCGCTTGCGACCCAATATCAACGAGTGGAACCAACACAGCGCAAACAGGCAAGCTTGGAATGCATGTTTCTTCTCCGCTTGTGTGCTTGGTTGCTGCACTCCCACAAGGTCTATCCGCTCTTGGGAAAAATTAGACCACGCCCGGACCATATTAGACTTGATGTCGGCGGGCGCTTCGTTCGCTACCTTTATTACCCCCTGCATCAAAGACTCGGGCATGTTCCTCAAATTTGCCAGTGGTGGCGGCTCAGCTGAAATGAAACAGCGAAAGGATGGATGAGGCCCTATGTTCACAGCGCCTTCGCTTATATTGCTTGTGGCACTTGCAGTCACAACTTCCAAGAGCCGCTCCAGTTTTGGTAACCAAGATTGCATCAAATGGCAATTTTGGAGCATTACCCATCCTCCACATTTGGCGAAACGTTCTATCACGGCCTCTGCGAGCGCTTCTTGGCCCTGGCCCATGGAAATATTCACAAAGGTGCCTTGCTCCAGCGACATGCCCATCGTTCTGCCCAAGCTTTCCACCCACGGCGTAGGGTCCACCCCAGGAAATAGGACGAAAAACATGGGAGTGCTCGGTGTGGTCTCCTGAAAAGCTTGCGTCATGTCAAACGGCCGCTGAGAAATGTAGTCATTACCAAGTGAATGAGATATCCATATCTTGATAGCTGTAATTAGCCGATCAGGTCTGAAAGCACGGAGTAGAATCAGACGAGCCAATGGAGGCAAACCCCTCTCGTACTCGGATGGTAATTTGGCAATTTCGGGCTGTTCGTGATCGAACCAGTCGCGCCATTCATCCGGACTGCTTTGAAGGGCATCGCCTAGATGATTAAAATATTTTTTCAATCCCTCCAGAGCCTTGACGCGCTGCCAAACATTGGACGGTAGCCATTCCACCAACGAGCCCATCGGACTGGGATCAGCTGTTGTCTTCGAGGAGGTCAGGTACTCCAGCTCTTCTATTGATATTCGACCTTCATGTACCATAATTCTTAAAGCGAGGAGAAAAGCTACGGTTACTTTGTCCTTATCGAAGAGGCCTCTGCACACATACTGGAAAGTCGTAATGGTGATGGCTTCGATTAGCTGGGAGCACCTATTATGCAGTTCCTCGTCAGTCATATCAACAACGTTCAAATTCTCCATGTCATCCATGGCGCCGGTGTTAGCAGTTCTGTTGAAATCTAGATTAAGACTGGATTGGAAATGTTGCTCTTCCATGTCTGCCAAAGAATCTTGTCCCTCCAAGTGCGCGTGTGTATCATTTACAACATCTCCTTGTTCCTCATCCATGCTCGATTCCACCCTTTTTGATGGCACTGGTATGCTGTCCATTCCACGATTAAATACCAGTATAAATGCTGCCAGGGAATACACATAATACGTGTGAATTGTTTCCAGATCTTTCAATAGGAAAAATAACAAAGCCGCCCGTCTCGCCACAGGACGATACTTATCACTTGTAGACTTTATCCGCTCTTGCGTGACAAGTGCCAAAGCGGCTTTGGCCGCTATGTCGGAAGCGACACGTTTGGTTTTTTCGAGACCTTCAATTAGTTCCACATCCTCTGTAATATCACCCTGTGCCATTGCAAGCTTGGACAAGATTATGTCCTCTAACTCCTTCATTTTTATCTTGAATCCATTCTGTTGTTCGACGAATTGGACGCTCAGCTCAGCCAGATCACGCCGTTCTTTTTGCACCACCAACGTTAAAAGCTGATCCTCCAGGCCCTTTTCTGTTACTGTAAAATTCACTAAAGTCGTTTCAGCTTGGATTTCGGGGGGGAAGTGAGGGTTTGACATCTTCGTGTGTAGATACAAGCGGAAATCGGGATGCCATTCAACGTCGATATCTCCTACTTTGAGAAATTGTTTTTTGCCCTTTTTAATTCCCGCACGCCGGATGACAGGTGCTAGCACTGCATCTATCGTTTCGCCCATGTTCTCTATTAAGAGGGACCATCCATTCTCTAATGCGGCTCGAAGTTTTTCCAGTAGGAGCTTTTGGCCCAAGCGTACGACTTGAAGGTTGCGACCTCTTTCCTTCTCCCGAATCCACTTAATGCCTTGAAGCTGTGGGTCAATCAGCAAAGGCCAACGAACTGAGCTTGTAAGTATCACTCCATTCTCCGCGCTGACCGCATCGGCAGGCAAGCCTTCAGTATTCCAAGCCGCTATTTGTGCTTCCGGGACTAGTAGCTGCACAGGTGTTTTTGTTGGTGAAACTTGGACTTGATTCCCGTCATTCTTATTCCCTACATTGGAGGTGACGGGAGCAAAGGACAAAGGTACAGTCCCTACCGCCGTTTGAAGTTCTCTGACCAAAAATGGTACAAAATGTTGGTAAAGTAGCTCATCCCGATAAGGTTTTGTAAAGGGTCCTAGATAAGAAATAAAGGCGGCACTGAGCAGTACATCTCCGATAAGCAAGTCTTTATCCTCTGTCATTCGCTGAATTCGGGCTGTCCATCGATCATTTTCAGATGATAAGGCATGCGTCAAACGTTGAGCCAAATTTAATTTTTGCTCTCCCTTGGCCACAGAATCAAGGGCTTCCTGTTTTTCCCTGTTCGCCAAGGTATACTCCGTGTTAAGAGTATCAAGTTTTTCTTGTAGTTCGGCTACTTTCGTAAGCACTTGTGCCAGCCTGCAGTTGGCCGCAGCTAATTGATCATCAGCTTGCTTCAGGGCAAGGCGCTTGGGCTCAATCGTAACAATAATATCGTAGTACTTAACGATGTTGATTACAAACGAACACAATCCAGCTGCGGCAGAGTTTTTGGACATTATTATCTCGCTGGTAAAATGCTCCATTGCCAGATATTTACGGACTTCTTTCCAATTGATCGCAGGTACCTTACTGTTGTACACATTTACCTTCATTTCTTTTAGCATGTCAATGTATTCCTGAATATTGCCCAGAAGAGCTTTCTTGCAAGCATCCCAGGACGTGTCCTTGACTTTTCCTGTCTTTGCATTTAGCGAAATGTGTAGATGTATACCAGCCAACAAAATCATTGTGGCAGCAAAAACATCGTCTACCCCTGCGGGGGGCTTAGCCATCGTCTTGCATTCTGCTAGATCCTTCTTGTTGAGTGTATCCAATGCCGCCATTGCACTCACTACTGCAGGCTCAGCCCTGGCAAGGTCCACTTCTGTGTCTCTCTGTTTAGCAGCCACCTGGAGTTGGATTTTCGTAACTTCTTCTTTCTCTTCTCGGGCCTTTTCAGTCTCAATCTCGACTACAGCTTTCTCGCGTGCCACTGACTCGGCAATGCTTTCCGCAACAGATTTCTTCTTCTCAGCTTTCTCAAGTTTGATTTTCAAATCTTCCTCGATTTTTGTTACTGCCTCTGTCGTTTCATCTAGCTTCTTTAACCCATTTGTAAGTCGCTTTATATCATTGTCTGATTCTGCGCGCTTTTGCTTGAGGATCAATCCAAATAATTTGAGCAACTCCAAATATGATTTAGGCGTCGTGTATACGAATCGACGCTCAAGTCGCAGAAATTTTTTCGCCACTTCATTTACCACAAGAAAGCTGTATGGCAAAAAACGCTCTATCACCCCTCGAAACGCTCTCGCGGCACCTACATTGCCTGTCACTCTCATACTCGATGCTGGAGTCCCTAGATCAGGTTTCGTCGAGGTCACTGCGTCTCCGTTTTCTCCTAAATCGATTTGTGCCAAATAATTTCTCCCCACGCTGTACAGAGCTTCCTTTGGCCAAGCGTGGAACCAGTTGATGACAGTACAATTGACCAGTGCTGGAAATTTCCGCGCGCGAGTCCGTAATGTATCGCCAACTGGAGAAAACGCCAAAACCACATGCAAGTATTTGCGGACCCTCCCAATAAAGAATTCCCAGCAGGTCCTTTTATCAGTTGCGACTCCTGCGGCTTTAGCTTTGGGTGCTATCGAGCTGCTTATAGACTCCTGCTCCTCGGTAGTAAAGAGGTCAGGGATGTGACCGGAGGCCAATAAGTCATTTACGTATACCAGGAAGCGCTCGTTGGTTATATGATTGTCAGCTAAAAGAAACACGACCCCTTCCTCTCGCAATCCCGCCTTTTGGTACGCAGCTTTGAGATCTTCCTTGAAATCTGTAACCCCATACGTAGCCGATATGACGATTTGTTTCACTGAGTAGCCGCACACGTGAGCTGCTAACCGAGCTAAGGATTGTTTACCGCTCCCTCCAACACCAATAAGCAGTGCATGGCCACCCTCGTTCAAGATGATGCGAGATATCCGCGCAACATGCTTGAGCGCATCATCGAAGAGGACCAGGTCCATAGCAGGATTACTCTCGTTGTATTCCTTCAATGTCTCCTCTAATGTAGTTGACAGCCTATCCAGGGACCCCACTTGGTCATAAGATCTACTTTGGGTGGTTTCCGTGAAATGACAAAAGACTAAGGGGGCAGGATTTTCCGCAGTGTAATACTTAGACAAGTTGTAGGTGGGAAAAAGCTTTTTGGCTTGTGCCTGTGCCAAGCTGTGATATTTGTGAAGATCCTCGTGGCTGGAGAGTCTGTCTCCATAAACCCGTTCTGATTCATGAAGCCACAATTGTACAAACTTCTCAGCTGTTTTAACCTGCGCCGGTTGGGCAACTAGCAAGCCTTGGAAGACGTTGGAAAGGTGCCGGATGTTGAATTCGTAGTGAAAATTTATAGCCGTCTTGCGAAATGAATTTGCCACCTGCTGATACAGTCCATAAGCTGCTTTGATTATGTTGCTACCCTGCGCCTTGATATCAGAGTCAAAGTACTGCAAATGACCGTCCAAAAAGGTTTGATAGATGGTGAGCAGGGAAGTGGGCCCGGGCAATCCGACAGCAAAAGTAGAAAACCACCGCTGAAGGCGTGGGTTCACATGAAATGAGCCTGCTGTCGGATTCAAACAAGCCACCACTTGGGTCTTCAGGATCTGTTTTTGTTGCAGCTTGCTCATGTCGTACACGTGTCCATACTCCACATGTTGACGCAACAACGCAATGGCACTCTGCGTGTTGTAGGGATCCACCTCCGGAAGATTTAGATCATCCATGAAATAAATGAGACGGGCGTTTCCTGGTGGGCCGTACTGTGCGCCAACTTTTTTCTCCAAAGGAAGGCTTAGATTGTTGTAGAGAGTGGCCGCTGTGGTGTAGAAATTCAAGTTTACTGTCTCGGACTGGACCAAAGAGGGGTTCTGCTTGGCTAATAAATCATTCATGAGCTGGGTCTTTCCCGTTCCTGCCGCCCCCGCAAGCATGACTGGACGTTGCATTCTAATCAACGGCAGCATCCATGAGCTTAAGGAGCACGTCTCGGGTGTTGGAACGGTGATTTGTGACATGAGCACGGCACGTGAGTCGTAAGATAAGCTATGAAAATAGGGGGACTTAGTCCAAGGCTCGAACGTATGGCCGTCAGGATCCAACCAGTAGTCAAACACCGTGTCACGAGAAGGAAACTTGATTTTGCGCCATTCTGACTTCCACCAATCGCTGAAGAGCTTCTTGTAGTCTATACCATCGTCTCCTACTGTGAGAGAGGACCCAAAGGCCCATATACAGCAATACACGAATGCAGCCTCACAATACTCTGGAGGTCCGGCTACCGCAGCACAGACACTGCCGCGGGTTGTAGCTGGACCCTCCCCCGTATAAATCGTCGCCACGTGTCGAGGCCCAAGGTATGCATCCAGCATGTACAGGAGCGTTTGAATTAAGTTGACATCCACCATGGGAAGTACAGGCTTAGCGTTGAATTTGAGCCAACATAAGCTTTTCTCACAGTATTCATCGAAAAATCCCCTCAAGACGTTTTGTGCGCTGATGCAGGCCTCCGGACTGCAACCCCAGGTCTTCCGCATTCTTTCTTCGAATGTTCTTGTCAACCAACAATGAATCAATGAGCGCCATTGAGAACCGTCGTCTGACGAGATGTACAGAATACCTGCGCGCGAGACTGTTGCCGGTGTGGCATATTTGAGGTCTCGAATTTCGAAGATCATGCGCATATGTGACTTCAGTGGGATGCGCTCGTTGGAGGCAAGCGTGAGCATGCGGTTGTCATCCATGACAGAATTCATGGATTCAATCCAATTTGCGTCCAAGTCTCCATCTAAAAGGATCCATTTTGAATTGTCGTTCGGGATCTGACCCAACTCGCGCATTACTTTTGAGAGAAGTCCGTCCTTCCATTCCCTCGTTGCCATGCTGATGTAGCCATACAATTCCTCAGTGCTCACTGCCTTGGGATTAATATCGACCACCTTCGTAATACTCTTGCGCAGTTTGCGTGCCTGGACTAATGTTTTCCAACAGGAAGATTTCCCCGCTCCTGGAGGGCCCATGATAAAAATGCAGTGGCGAATGGCTAGCATTTCTTCGAGCTGCACCACCTTAAGCTTGAAATTCTCGTCAGGCCAAAAATGCAGTGCACCGCAAGCTTTGTGCACCGCATTCTCCAAATCCATGTCTACTTTTCGCGGCGGGTCGACGTTAGGAAACAAGTCATTGAGTAATCCATTGAACACGATCTGATCCTCACGCGCGATTTTGGGAATATTGAAATCCCGCAAGGCGCGCATTAACAAGGCACTCTCATCGATATCAGGTTCTTGCCGTTTGAATGCGCCTGCTACCACCAACACTGACTTGACAGCTCGAAGCCCCCAATCGTAATGTGCTTGTTTCGAAAGCAGTTCTCGCAGGAGGGAGTAGAGCCCGTAGAATTTCGAAGCCAGGACTTTGGCTGTGACAAAGCCTTCTGCCATGAGCATGTTCTCGCAGATGAGAACCAAATCTGGCACCATTACAGTCATAGGACGGAAAAGAGCTTTTAGCCCCTCTGGGAGCTCGGAACGCCCTAGGTATCCGGGATTCATAGTAATGAAGGCGCCGCAAGTCGGATCAAGTCTGATCTCATCACCTTCAATCATAATTCTGGAAGTGTCTGCTTTGATACCATCACAGATAGACTTAAACTGAACAGAGCAAACAGAAAGGACCTCTGGAACTAGACGATTGAATTCATCAAAACATCCCCATGCACCTGAAGATGCTAAGCCTTTGAATATGTTACCGAGCCCCATGTAGTCCATCTCAGGGGAGCAATTAAACACATAGCAACATTTCGCTAAAGCATTGGCCAAATCCTTTGTCGTCTCTGTCTTGCCGGTGCCTGCGGGGCCCGCGGGAGCGCAGCCCATTTTGAGATTTAGTGCCTGAGTGGCAGTGACATAAATACGATCCGTCAGGGCTGTGATTACAAGTCGAGGACCGTTGCCAAGATATTCATAGTCGTACGGAAGAACTGCATCGCAAATTGCTACCTCCGCACGCTCGTTGTGAATCTCGCCTCGTAAATGTCGATCTCGCGTTTGGAAAGACGCGTGGAGAGGTGGCTGACGGTATTTGTGTTTGAGTTGGGTCTGCCATTTGAAAGAATTAACGTCACTGATCTGCTCACGACACAGCATTTCTACGATGTCCCGGGAGTGGGCATCCATTGTGATGCATACCATCACCCTTTGACGATCCTCTTTGCTCAGGTCCGATGACTGGGTCAATCGAATCAAATCAGAGAGTTGCGCGACCTGCCTTTGATATTGTATCGTCAACGCTTTGGGATCTTCCCCGGTACGCATGCGTTCGAACGCCACCTCTACTTCATGCACGTAATTTACGGCCAAGCTGAGTAGCACAATCTGAGCTGGATCTGATGGCTTTCCTGTTCGAGGATTCTTGTGCATTAACCAATCTATACGTGGCATTTCTTGGTACCGGCGAAGAGATTTAATGAATTTGTGAAAAAGTGTGGTCTTCATGCTTTCGAGTATGGTCTGCAAGTACACCTCTACTTTGCCTTGTAAAGGCACAGGCTCGACGAATTCCACTTCCTCGACTCCCACATCGGACACAAATTTCGTGACCAGAGGTCGGGGAGGCTCATCTGATGAGTTCTCTAGGCCTGCTTCTCTTTCTGCCAGCACCAACGTCTTTGTTGAAAGATAGATTTTGGGCGTATGTACCAGTATCCTGTGCGGTGTCGATCCGTTCGATAAGATGTCCAGTAAATCAGCCTCGCTTACAAAATAGAAGCGTGGGAACTGTCGTCTGCGTCCTTCGAGGAATTCTTTCAAAGATTTTTGGCAAAGCTCCAGACGCTGCACGATCCTTTCCAAGGAAGCGGAGAGTCCTTCTGCTGTACATGATGACATTACATTTTTCCGAGCCCACGTCTTTCGCAGGGTTTCGCGCACATCTAAATCAATCCCCGCGAATCGGAATGCATCTTCGGGCAGCTCCTGTTTGACCTCTTCCGAACCGATGAACAACGGCTCTAGGTACAACCATGTGCGTTGAATGTCTTGAAAATAGTTGATGGCCTCATTCATTGTGCCCAAAATAACCTGCCAGGCATCTATTTGACTTTCAAAGTGTGCTTTGTACCGCGAGTTGCTCATACTTTGTACAACCAGCTGGTCATTTTCCAGACCCTCGAAATCTTCCTCCGAGATCTTGAGAAGAGGAACTTGGGTATCTTTGTATGGCTCCATTTTCCAGGTGATGGATTCCCAGCGTTCTTCCAAATTATCAAGTTGGACCTCCATTTTCTCTTCCTTTGTAGCCTGATCACACATTTCCTCAATGTCCCCGGCGAATTGCAAGAGGTTCAAGGATATAATGTCTCCCAAAGTCAAGTTTGAATTATAATGGGGAATCAAATGTTGCAACCTTTGACCGGCTTCGACCTCAAACTCTCCACTATCTTCTCCTCGAACAATACCTGAGTCATCGAGGGTGCCTTTCGAAGAAAGAACACGGCTGCTCTCATCAGGATTCTCATCATTCGAGGTATCATTCGCTCCTACAGCTGTCGGAGCACCAGACGCGCCATCAATCTGTACATTGATGATGCCCTTCCGTTCGCTACATCCACTATTATTCAGTGAAGATGCTGCTTTGTCACTTGTAGGCATCAAATCCACCTCTGGCTGTGTTGTACTCGCGACCACACCCTGTTCGACTGCTGTTAAAGATGTTTCGACGGTCGTAGCTTCAGTTTTGGGGAAATGAGGTGTTGAAGGCGTGTGAGCCATTGTGTCCATCGTCTGAATGGCTGAGGTCGTTAGTATCGCGGAGGAAATTGATTGATTTTGTTCCCTCGAAGGTCCCAATATCTTGTGAAGGAGGACGTCCCAATGGCGGGGTTGCATTTCTTTAGCCCGAAGGCTGCGGATAAGTGGCAGAGTGCTCATAAATTCTTTGCACATCGCGTCAGTTTTTTGGTAGGCATCTGACCAACGCGTACATCGATGCAAAGATTTCAAAGACTTGACATGCGATTTCATCTCATCCTCAAATGCATCGGCGTCCCAACCTGCCCATAGCTGATTATGGGCACTGGAGAGTGATGTCTGCATGCCTTCGATCACTGCCCAAAGCTTTTTTACCTCCTCCAGCTCGATTCTCACGGTCTCAATCATATCTGCTGATTTTTTAATGATATCGTCAGAAAATCCAAAAACCGTACACAAATGTCGAGTCTTTTCCAGTTGTTGCTTCTCGTCAAGCTGTCTTCGCTCCGCTTCCCGGATTTGATCCCGAGCTGCCTTGGTTTTCGTCGAGAAAGTCCAAAAATGCATGGCATGGAATGCCTTCACTTTGTCTTCAATTTCCTGCTCATACTGCTCCACGCCTTCTTGTATCTTAAGCGACCACATCTTATTGAAAGGGGCGATAGCAGCTGCAGTCATGGGTGCCTGGCGCTGTGTCTCCTGCCACAAATTTGAGGCGTTTTCCAGGGAAGCGACCAAATTATCAAGGCGATCAATCTTCAGACTCTTACGTTTTGAGTAATGCAAAGTGGCCCTGCATGTGTCAATGCGAAGGTCCAGCTCGGAGCGCCGCAAGTCCACCGCTTTCAAATGCTCCTTGATCCGAATCAGGGGTTCCACATTATTCTGACCATTGAAATAGGTTGAGCGCAGGCCTGTGAGAGCCTTATTACAAAAATCTTTCAGCTCCCCTATGGATTCTTTGACATGTTGGGTTAAGCTGTGTCCCGTCAATTCATTAGGAAGAGAGGTTTTCCCCTTTGGAAGCAAAGAAGTCAGATTGTTAAGTCTTTCGTCCCCCTCTTGAACTACTTTCCACATCGTGAACGGCGAGCCTCGGATGGGGCCGGCCACCCCTTGGAAAGTACCCAGAAAATCAACGTGTACAATGTATTGGCCAGTACGAGGCACGACGAAAATGACCTGATAAGTACCATCCTCCAGGTCCACGACCTTCACTGGTAAGGAATGATCGCTTTCTCCCCGCCGGCTCTGACCGATGTCAGCTTCATAGACGCCGACAGCAAATTCATCCATGCCGTTTTGTCGATTAGCACCCGAGGCGTCTCTGGCCTGAATATAAAAGGGGGCAGCAAGCCCGTCGATGACATTGCCGGAGAGAAGCCCCGGACCGAAGGCCACTGTTTGAAGGGCGCTGGAAACGGGGAAGTAAAAGAAGGACAAAAACGTGTTGGTGAATGATTTGTTACCAACAGCGACACGCACTTCCGTGGTGACAGGTCCGTGCTTGTCGCAAGCGGGTGTGCTGAAGGTGAGTGTGGAATCGTCGTTTATAAGGCCCGGCACATCGATAGATCCTTCGGCAGAAGTAAGCCGGACAGTGGCCGAGGGGCGAGAATCCAGCCTGCCGTGAGTAAGAAAATGCATACCATTTACCGTGCATAACGTATTGCCGGTCAAAGGCCCTCTGACCGGGCAGATACTTTCGATTGAATAGGGCGGACCTACGATGCCCATGACCCGGCAAATGAACACCTCGCCAAACCAATGAGTAGCCCAGCCTCCGAAGAACATTAGTTGTCCATTGTTTGGATCGTACACGATTTGGGTGTCCGCTCGAGCTTCGGGAATTGCACCCACGACGGGTGGACGAACCCAAGTCTGACTACCAACCTCATAGACAAGCAGCTCGCTGCTATATGTGAACTGAGGGTTTGCGGGATGACTAGCGCTAGCTGTCGCCAGAGACAAGGATGAATTGGATGGCAGAGTGGTAGTTGTGCTCAAATTTCCCTCTGTAGCGTTGAGCGACTGCCCGGTGTTGCCCCCCCAGACGAATACTTTGAATTGAGGTACGGCTTCTACTGCTACCGCTGTGTGATTCCACCGTGCAGGCCCCCACCGCTCTGGACCGCTGGCCGTTTCAATGAAGGTCCATTTGAGTAGTTTTGTATCGAAGATATGCACATCGTCGAGTTGCGTCGTGGCGTTTGACCCACCGGCCAATACAAGGTAATCTCCCGCTGCTACCAGGCTGTGTCCAGATCGGGCTTCTGGTATATTAGAATCAGAAACGAGAGAGGCGCTACCGGCAGGTATATCTTCAAAGGCTGATTTTACTTTCCGAGGGGACTGAGAGGTTTTCATTCCTGTTTTGCCTGTACTGCATGGATGAAGTAGCTTCCATTCGAACGTTACAATATCCAACATATGAAGATCGTTGAAATCGTGACGGGAAAAGCCCTCACCACCATATCCACCGAATATGTAGAGATTTTTCCCGATCAGGGCTGCTGCATGTGCACCTCGTGGACAAGGGGTGCTTGAACGACTATATTCGCCGGCAAGGCAGTTCTCCCTATTTATGCTCGGACATGGCTGTGACCAATTGTCTTTTGCTGTGTCAAGCACCCAAACATCATTTAAGCGCTGCATGCTGCTTCGATAACCCCCAAAAATTAAAATTTTTATCTCATCAATGACTGTGGCAGTGTGTCTCCACCGAGGCTCGGGAGTCGCTGCCGGGAGCGAGGGGTCACCCTTGATCTGCAAAGAAGGTGATGTGTTTCCGGAGACTTTAACATGTGTCCAATAGAAGGCCTCAGGATTGGACATATCGAGCTTGTACAGCTCATTATTTGGACCAGCGGGTGTTCGGGCGTCGATGCCTCCAAATAAATAGACCATTCCACTCTTGACTATCGTAAGAGAATGGCCAGACCTCTTTGTTGGTAGGTCACCAATGCAACGCGGCTGTGACCATTCCACTTCCGCGGGTCGCTGCTGCTCGGAAATAGAGAAAGTATTTGAGACGAATAACTTCAAATGTGTATTTGGAAAGCAAATCGGACGTACCATGGCTGTTGTGGAATGGTGCCGGAAGCAGAAATAAGACAACCTGAAATCCCTACTTGCCGGGCACAACTTTTTTGGATAAGTGGTTTATTAGAATTTGGGATATTTTGTCCAGATCCTTTCTGTCATGAAATTGAAATGAATTGCTTTATTCAGAAGAAAATCGTTCCATATTGCTTGCGTGTGGAACAGAGTGGCTCCAAAAAGTGAAAAAAAAAAGAACAATATATGGGCCATCTCGCCTGCCTTCCGATTTTCCTTTCGCGCAATTTTTTGATGGTGTATGGATGCTGGTTGACTGCGAGTTATCACTTAAACCCACTTGCAAACACCATTAATGCATCCAACTGTAGAAAAGAGATCTCAGAGAGCCCATTGTGCATGTTTCAATAATCCAGTAGTCGATTTCTCTGACAAAAGTCTTTTTCCTTTTCCTCCATAGGGCCTGAATTTCGTTCGTCATGACTCGCCACATTCGCGGCACACCTCTCAACGTCCGGCCCGGTATTCTCCGCATTGCCTTGGTAGTCACGGCCGTCTTCCTGGTCCTGCCTACGCTATGCGTGCCATTGCTACGTGAGTTGAAGGGGATGGACGGCTTTCCGTCAACCTTGAGGGTCGCCCTAGTATTGGGAGGGGCAGCAGCATGGGCGATAGCCTCTTTCACCTCTGCAACTGTTTGGTTAACGCTCAGTCTAGCAGTCACGTTGGCCAGCGGACTTTCCTATATGTCGATTTTGGGGCTCGTCCAGCCCACATTAATAATGCCCGCAACCGCCCCCTTGTTCGTCGCTGGGTTGATGAGTGTTCCTGTCCTCGCGTCGTTCGACGTAATTTTGCTTCTGGGCGTCATGGGTGGCCTTGGCTCGCAGGGTGTGCATCGTGTCCAAGACGGGGCCCACATTGAAACATTCGTGCTGGGCACGCTGGCGGTGCTTTGCCTGCTGGCATCGCCTGGCGTGATAGGGCACACAGCGTCAAGGGTCCTCTCCCCTCTCCACACAAACATTTTCACACTGCCCATACCCGTTCTGGCCGCCGTGTACCCTTTCCTACAACCCTCCCTCCCCAATTTCTTTATTGGCGGCCTCACTCTTACCCTATGTCTTGCCATGTGTTTGAGTGACGCACCTGCGGCCACGGTGGCGGCCCGCGACAATGCCCGGGGGTCTCATTGGTTGCTTGCTGCCCTCCTGACCACCCTCTGCCTCCTGATCAGCCTGACGCCGGATGACAGCCACGCTCTCGCAGCCTTGAACGCGTACACCCTCATCATGACCGGCACCGGGGTGGCGGTGGCGAGCACGTCATTTCTGGCTTCCACGGCCCGGGTCTGGGGGCCGGTGCGCTCGGGCGAATTCCAAATGGTCACCTTGGATTTTGTGGCCCTGGCCGCCTATTTCGCCCTTCCTCTTCTCTACGTCCTGTACCTTGGTCTTCAGCAGCTTCTGCACGCCCCTCTTTCCCTCCCCTTTGCGGTCCCCCCCGGCCGACTCCCAGACTTGGCCTGGCTCCCGAAGTGGCTGCAGCCCTTAGGTCTCTCTCACCCCTTGGGCCCCGCCACGCTCCTGACATGGATGGTGGTCAGTACCCAAGACGCCTTTGAAGAATCCTCCATCCTGTGGGCGCATTGGCTGGTGGAGACGTACACCTTGGGGCGTCTGGACACACGGCTCGTCGCCCTCCTCGTCAGCCTGCAGGACCTGCTCCGACATGCCCCTTCCGCCGCGGGGGCCTCGGAGGACGAGGTCCCACCCGGTACCATGGCTACAAGTAACGCGGGGGCCAAGCAAATCGAAGACACGCGTCCTCAGGGTTTGGAGGCCCTCTTGGCGCGGACGGAGATGCCTCGCTTGAACATCTTCGTCACCCCTGGTTTGGCCGCTGCATACCCCACGCTTTGTACGTCCTTGGTACGGCACGGGCATTACCTTGGGGTGGAAACCGCGGCTGGCCCCTTCGCTTCCCCTTGGACGGTCATGGACACGGTCTCCAGAGGCGTCCGGGCGGTCAAACAGGCCCTTGTGGCCGGGGGAACCAGGGGGTACCTGGCGGGGTACATGGGATCGGACGGACATCGGAATCCGTGGGCGCTTTGGCGGGCCAAAAGCTTACAATTGCGTTTCATCGCACCTGTGCACCGGGTGGTCCTGGGAGACAACGCAGGGTTGCGCTTGTGCGAGCTTTTGAATCCGTGGTGCCAAGGGGGGTTGGTAAAGGTGGAGGTGGGGGCACAAGGGAGCTCAGGCTACGTACATCTGGCGGCGACTTTGCTGGATTTGAAGGAAAGAGCCGAGGAGGGAGGGTACGTGATCTCAGCGCTTTCGGAGGTGTGTCCCGTGGTGAAACCCATGGTATTACCCGCCGAGCAGGGGAGATGAAGTTGTGTCGGGGTCCGAAAATAGGTGTCAAGGTTGGTGTGGGTGCGTTCTCATGTAAACATTGTGACATAGAAAGTCTATTCACTGAGTGCACTGATTCCAAGCGGACGTCTTCGCATGGATGGGACCAGATGAGCCGAATATTTACTTTTGTTGTTCCTATTGCGCCGTCATCGTTGCTCATACTATTTTTACAGGACGCATAACGACGACGAAAAGATCAAAAGACAAGGATACAGCTTTTAATCTTTTTTAGGTGTAGAAAATATTGCGTAGCATCATGCAAAGTTGGATCGACATCCACACCCTGTAAAATAGCAAAATACCAGACGTGGGAGACCACTGGCAGTTGACCCGAGCCTGTGAAAACCCCTGCCTTTAGCCCGTCCTCGCACGATGCTAAAAATCATTTTCGGCACCCGATTCAAACCACTGAACACGTCTGAATGAAAGACTGGAGCTCTCTTTCGCATATCTACATGTTTTTCCGAAACGAAACGTCAGCAAAAATATGCAAAGCTTCCTAAATGGTTCCATGCGCCAGGGGTTCAACCGGGACAAGTACAAAGAACGGGATTGACCATGCTTTCCAAAGCACGAACCGCCTTTTTGAAGAAAAAACGTTCCCACCTCCCTCATTTATCCGTCCATAACCACAATACAATCCAATGCACTGAATACGCGGTGACGGGCAGGTTTTTCGTGCCCGCTCTGATTTTTTTGGGGGGGGAGACCACGGTTTTTCGCGGCCGTGGCGTCGCCGTCGCAGTCGGACTCCTGCCTCCTTCCCGGTATGCGTCCTTCGCATTGAACGTGGCTTAGCTCGGAAACTTAGGACAGTTTGATTGGTTGCAAGACACTTGAATCTTCTTATATGTGCCTTCTTCATGTCGACAGCATAAGGGGCATGGAACCCGATATTTACTCGTGTCGCATGGCATAGATAGGTGTCGAACCGCTCTCCTCTAGCTTGGGGGTGGGAGACGGCACCACGTACCCTTTCCGCTTGTTGCAGTCGTTATAAACCTCTCATATACTCCGTGTATTTGTCTTCTTGCAAAAGAAACAGATCAGAGGGGCAAAGTGAAAGTGACAAGGACCTACGTGTGGCCAAACGGACCTCTTCTGCCATCTTTGACGGGCACGGGTAGCCCGCTTCGGGATCCACGACGCAAGGCTAAAGTGAATATCTCGAGGAAAATATGGCGGACGAAACCCAGCTTATGCCGTCTCAAAGACGAGGGTGGCTCCGAAATGTTTTCGCGCCCGTCACTCTCGTGACATCTTTGGTCGCAGTGGCTGTCGCGGTCTACTTCGTCCTAGGCTCGAAGTCTCTGATCTATCGCCGTCCCGGGTCCTCATCAAGCTTGGAATCTGGTAGGCTTGGGCCATCGGGATGCAGAGGATAACATCTTAGCATGAATCACGTGCTCGGGGGGATGAGATCGTCCTTTTCGGGGGCCCTGCACGGGGCGGCATGTTTGCGTGGACAAGTTTCCTCCTGGACTCCTACTTGACCCCCCCTCTCTCCCTCCTCGATACCCTCACAGGGAAAACTTCCATGCAATGTAAAGTCTACCAGGACCCAGCCGATCCGACGTCGACGATCAACATGCCTAGTAAGGAAGTGTTTGCCAGCAATCTCACGCAATTTCCGAGCGGTTTTGCATGGGGCGCCGCCACGAGTGCCTACCAGATCGAAGGGGCATGGGACGAGGACGGGCGAGGGCTATCGATTTGGGACACATTCAGTCATACCAAGGTACGCATGGACGAGACAAGACAGATGAGGGCGGGGAAAGTGGGCTGGCGAAGCCTCATTTTTCGGTGGTTGCTGCCTCTCGGCTTGTCGCTGATGGTGCGCCCGTGTCATGTCTCGTTCCCCTCAATTTCAGGGGAAAGTCGAGAACAACGAGAACGGGGACGTGGCGTGCGACCACTACCACCTGTATAAAGGTACGTCTGTTCCGGTTCAGTGCTGGGAAATACTTATAAATCAAATCAGGCGACGTCCTTACCCAAGACTCTGCATTTTGGGCCCTCAGAGGACGTGGCCGTGATGAAGGCACTGGGAATCACCAACTACCGCTTCTCCATCTCTTGGCCCCGGATTTTACCCAGCGGTACCGGAAATGTGAATTTTAAGGTATGGGCCATGAGGGGTGGAGCCCTCCGTCGCATTTTCCTCCTCGGTCCATCACCCTACCTAGAGACCGCGCTCGATCTCGGCGCTGACAAAAAAGCGGCTTCCATGTGCCTGCGTTCACCACGCCTGCCGACCGCAAGTGTTGCGTCTCACTCTGGTCCTTTTCCCACCTTCTCTGCCTCGCAGGGCCTGGAATTTTACAGCGACCTCGTTGACGAGCTGCTAGCGAACGGTATTGAACCCTACGCGACGCTGTACCACTGGGACCTACCTCAAGCCCTTCAAGACAAGCACGACGGCTGGTACTCCCCGGTCACGAGCGATGCCTTCGCTGAGTACGCGGACGTCGTCTTTGACGCTCTGGGTGAGGGGCGCAGGGAGGGCAAGGGAGTGGGAGGGACGGCTTCATGTCTGGTTGTCGTCCACGTGTACCCCCTCCCGTCTAAATCTCTCTTCTCTTGGACAGGAGATCGTGTTAAATATTGGATCACCCTCAATGAGCCTTGGTGCTCGGCATTATTGGGGTATGGCATTGGGGTACATGCTCCTGGAATCAAGGACATCAAGTCAGGTAAACCCTCCCTTCCTACCTTCCTTCTCCCCTTCCCCTTTCCTCCCTCGCCCTTTTTTCGTTCTGGTGCTTCAGATGTGTCTGTCATTGAAGGCGTGGCTTGCTTTTCTACAGCATCAGACATGAATCTTTTTTGTCTTCCATCCCGAGGCCGCTCCCTGGCCTCGGTACTCCTATCCCTCCTTCCTTCTCACCCTCTCCTTTTCCTCCATCCCCTCCTTCTTCCTTCCTCACCCTCTCCTTTTCCTCCATTATCTAGGCACCTACTTGGCGGGTCATCACCTCCTCCTCGCTCACTCCAAAGCGGTCAAACTGTACCGAGAGAAATACCAGGTCCTGCAGGGGGGGAAGATCGGCATCACCATCAACAGCGACTTCAAGCAGGTGAGAAAAGAGACGGAAGCTCAGACGAGAAAAGGTCCAAAGGACGGACGTTGGCCACGGTTAAATAACAGGCAGGGCAACAAAAAAGGGGAAGAGGGAGAAATCAAGCGAGGGCGCACTCCTGGCACGTGCCGAGTGACCCGCACAGGCCGTGAGGGTGCGCCTTTCAGAACGGTGCACCTGGGAATCTATTCAATCTTCTTCCCTCCCTCCCTCCCCCGCCCCCTTTCTGTCATGCGACGCACAGTATTATTGCGACAACACTTTGGACAAGGCGGCGGCAGAGCGGTCGCAGATTTTCGTGATGGGCTGGTTCGCCGACCCGGTCTTCCTGGGCGACTACCCGGAGGAAATGCGCAAGACGGTAGGGAAGAGATAGGGGGAAAAGGGAGGGACAAGGAGCTAGGTAGAACTGAAGAGGGGAAAATCTGGACGAGACGACGACCTGCCATGTCTGTGTTTGCCTGGCAATGCTTACTTTCCTCCCCCATGCCCTTATTTACCCTATTCCTCCCTTTGCTCGCCCTCTCTGTGCTCTTTTCCCTTGCCGCAAGTGCGGGGATCGCTTGCCGTCTTTCACGGAGGAAGAGAAGGCGGACCTGAAGGGCTCGTTGGATTTCCTGGGGCTCAATCACTATACTACGGCCTTGGTGGCCTCCCCCCTCTTCCGGACGAACGGTGGGAACTACTACACCGACATGGGCACCATGGATTCCTCCGACAAGGTGGGTGGGTGCCTCAGGGGTGTTTTCGTGGCCCTCAATTCCCGCCTTTTCCTGCCCACTTCCTCCTTGTGGACGTGGTGGAGGGTGCGTGATGCTTGTGGCTAGAATAAGAGCTGTCGATGGATGGCCGGGGGCGCGACCCTGGCGTCCACCCAGGCAGCCCGGGACCTGTGCCGGAAGATTTGACAAGGAATTTTCCTGACTTTTTCCAATGTCTTTTCCCTTTTTTTCTCTCCTCTGTGCCGTTCAGTCTTGGCCTGTAGGGGAGTCCGGGTGGTTGAAAGATGTTCCCTGGGGGTTGCGGAAGCTCTTGGTCTGGATTCAGAACAGGTCCGTCCCTCCTGTCTTTCCCCCCTCGCTCTTGCTTGTGCCCTTTGATGCACTCCCGTGCCAACCATTACTCCAAGCTCGTTCCCTGTTTGCCTTTTTCGCCTTGCACTCCTTACCCCTGGTTTCTACTTCCCTCTGATTATGCTTCCTCTCCGCTCCCTCTTGTCCCTGCCGAAGGTATGACGATCCCCTTATCTACATAACGGAGAATGGTGTGTCGGGGCCGGGGGAGAGCAGCGTCAAGAAGGACAGCGAAGGGTTGGACGATACTTTTCGACAGGTAAACTTCCCGTGCTCCTCGTCTCCCTCCCTCCCGTTTCCCCCTACCTACCTATCTCCCTCCTCTCCGGCATCCCTTTGTCGGGTCGTGGCGGAGGCATGCTCATATTCACGAACCCTGCCCGCGTATTACAGAGCTTCATGCAGGGCTATATAGGCGAGCTGTACAAGGCCATAGCCTATGACAAGGTACGTCCTTATTAGCCCTTTCTCGGCCCCGTTTCCCATGACGCTTTCTCCCGCCATTTTTTCCTTTCGCGCCATTTTTTAGTGCATGCACGCGTGCCGCTCTAAGCTTGTAGACCGTCTGCACTCCCGTTATCCCGGCAAACACTACGAGTCGTCATTTCCCACATCTTTCATCCATTGTTGTTGTTGTTGTTTGTGGCAGGTCCAGGTGGGCGGTTACTTCTACTGGTCGCTGATGGATAATTTCGAATGGGCCGATGGTTTTCGGCCTCGTTTTGGCCTGGTGCGGGTGAATTTTACCAGCCAAGCACGCTTCCCCAAGGAAAGCTCCTTCATGTACCAGGAAATGATGGCACGGGTGACCCCTCCCCCCCCCGAGCCGGAGCCCGTCGTCCCGACCGTGCCCGCTGTCCCTGCCGCTGCCGAAGGCACCGGGCCTGTTCCTGTAGCGGGGGAAGACCCTGGGGGCATGGCGGGGGGAGGGGAAGCCGCTGCCGACAGCGAAGACGCAGTAGGGGTGGATGGCGACGTGTCGATCGAAGAGGGAGCTGCAGGGGATGGGGCAGCCATAGGCGCCGGCGAGTCGCCCGCCACAGAAGAAAGGGGCTCAGGGCTGGACCCTCTGGCCTCCATTCCCCCTGAGGCTCCTGAAGATGGGTTGCCAAGCACGGACGCCGCAGTAGCTGCAGCAAGTGAGGCCAAGTTGCAGGTGAAGGAAGGCGGAAACCCACAGGAAGAGGAGGAGGCAGGGCGGGAGGCAGTGGTGGAGGCGCTACCAGAGACAAGAGAGGCCGATGCCTGGAATAGAAACTTGTGAAATGTGTAAATTGTGCGTCAAAATCAAAAATAGAGGGAAATGGGCGGTTCTTTACATTCGGGTCATTGAATTGTGTAGGGTTTGGGAGAAATAGGCCACTTTGGGGAGGGTCTCTTAAGCCAAGCTGAGGTGTTAGGAACAAATGTGTCAGACTTGTAAATAGGAAAAAATCACGGGGTAACGATTGCCGGAAAGACACATAGAAACGAATGGTCGATCACTTTGGGGATATGATCGGCGGAGTCAGTCTGGGGCAAAGCGAGGCGAGCATTAATTTGAGAAAGGTGAATGTTGGGGGTGACTTGACTCCGCTTGTTAAATGATTACGAGGCTTACAGAAAGGGATAGCACGTTGGGATGTGAGATGATGATTTAAATATCTTGTCATTATCAAAATACAACTAGATTCAAATTGTGCCTTCTGCTCAATCGTCACTGTTCAAAAGTCGTATTATGACCAAAGGAATCTGCGCTTGCGGAATACACGTAAGCAGGTCTTTCCTTTCACATTTTCTTGGAAAAGAATTGAAAGAGCCTCGTTGTCCCTGAGAATTGCGTGACATCGGAATTTATGCTTTTATGTATCATTTGAACATCAATAAACACAAGAACATCATATTAAAGGTCTTTTCATTGATGACCCTTATTCCGCCATGGCTGTCTCTCCACGTTCAGGGCTCCAGCGCCGTACTTGTAAACTTCTCCGCAATTCGAACTGTGCAATTTCAAACCCGTTAAGTCATTAGTAAATAGAAGCATTAGTAATGTGGAGATGTGCCCCCAAAACAACAAATGCCACATAAAACGAGCCCTTATAATTTGTCCGGGAACGTGCGATATCCCCCATCTGCTGACCAACAAGCAGTTTGCAGCGAGTTGAAGTTTCCGCTAGGCTATTCCGTAGCTCCCACAACAATGCAAACCACCTCAACCCCAATCCGACCACCAATAGGAATATTTTGGCGTTGTCAGAAGATTTCGATGGGGAACCACGACCATGCTTCCTTCGAAAGCCCTTCCACGCCGGCCGCAGCTTCCTTCCCATATGCCCCCTGGCGCCGGTCCTTGCGACACTC
The DNA here is from genome assembly GCF_000240725.1 of Microchloropsis gaditana. Lineage (NCBI taxonomy): Eukaryota > Eustigmatophyceae > Eustigmatales > Monodopsidaceae > Microchloropsis > Microchloropsis gaditana. Next base: position 28,648 of record NW_005803717.1, read on the forward strand.
CAAGCGCCCTCGAGAAAGAGATAAGAAAGAGGATGTAAATAAAAATATGGCAGAGACGTTCTTGCCTCTCTGTCTTTGGGACTTTGAAGAAGAGGGGGAGGTTGAGGAAAGAACTGTTGTCGTGGAGGAAGAGGTGAAGGAAGCTTATGGGGAGGATACGAGGCTCGACGAGTGCAGTACTGAAGGACAAATTGCCAGTAACGTAACCGAACCAGATGAGGAATGGATGCTCGCGGACACATCAAAATTTGACGAAAAGGCTACGTCTATTCAATTGCGTAAGGAAGGATTGCCGATTTACGTGACCTTCGGCGCATTCAAGGGAGTCAGCCTGCCCGCCCTCGGACGCATGGAGGGTGGTCGTCGTAAGTCACTCCCTGGTGGTATGTGGGCTTGCATGCGTGTGCTGGAGGCATGATATACATACATCGAGGGAATCATGTGCAATCCCGCAGAATGATCCAGATCGATGTAGACAACTTGACGGGAATTTAAAGGAGGAAGTAGGCCCCCTATAGGACAGGGAAAACAAGTCAGGCTTGCGCCTGGAACGCTCCCCTTGTCTCTCCCTTACGACCTCTCTTTTGTCACTGCCCGACCCATATCATTGCCACAGAATATCTCGACCAGTTCTTGGCCCGTAAACCGGGTTGGTTCGAGCGTGGCTCGGTCCCCGCGAACATGGCTCTCCTTCGCTCCCTCTCTCGCCTCCGCCTCCTCCGGTACGTGACTGACCTCAACGGTAACGTCGTGCCCGCCACACGCATGGTCCGAAATTGGGAGCTGAGACAGGAAAGAAACCAGCAAGCCTCCCGAGAAACACGCTGCCTGCACCGACAGAGGCAGCGACGACGGGCCAAAGCAGCGCTGAGAAAGGGCTCGGTCGCTTTAGACAGACACATGGAAAGCGAGGTGGCGGACGAGAGCAGAAAAGATGCGGCCACGGCGAGAGGTGGGGACAAAGCACGTGTACCAATGAGGCCACCGCCGCCGCGGGTGGTACGGAAAGGTACTGGCTACCAGACACCGCCGCGCTGATCAGGCGGAAGGGTCACTTGCAAACCGTGGGAAGACGCCCGGTCCACCGATCCGGTTTTCAAACCTTCGGAGACCGTGATTTCCCAATAAACGTGCTGTAAACATCCCCAAGACGATGCTCTCCCTTCGGGGGGTCCCTCCAGTCTCGAACGAGGCCTTGACGCCCTTTATACGGGGGACAATTTCCTGCGAAAACCTGCGTCATTGCGACTCAAAATCAAGTACAGCTCCTCAAAGATGATAGATATGCCCTTGTCCACGTAAATCAAGATCTGTGCATGCATTAAATCAATTGTGGTCGTGTCGCTTTTCAAGTGATCCATCTTATTTGCCAGCCCGTAATTATCTAACCATACAAAGGAAAGACAATCGAACAGTAGCATTTAGCTATCTACGCCTCTCCCCCAACTCTTGCGCAATTCATTATTCTTTTCCCTTTGGCTGCTCTGATATCTTTCCCCTGCACCCTGCTGCATTCATTGTGAATTTTGCTGATGTATTGCTTCCTCCTTCCAAACGTGTGCATGGATCCTGCTCCCTCCCACGTGTTTGCCCCTTTTCTCCCCTCTTCTTCTTGCTGTTTTCCCCCTCACCTGCCCCATGACCTTCCTTGATCTGCTTGTCATTCACAGTATTTATTTCCACAGCCTCTGAACGTCCCCTTTTTCGTGTCCCGCCTGTATCAGAATGCGTAGGCTCCTTCTCTTTCACCTCCGCCTGCTTTTCTGCACCGCTTCCCTTTCCTCTTCCGCTCACCAGTTTTTTCTTTGCCTCACCCAGTCGATGACTAAATTGCACCGTGTCTTTGATGTAGTCTAATCGCGAGGGGGCTCGGCCGAAACATTCCTCCTCTTGAAGAGCTGCGGCCACATTCAAGACATCTTCGTAAGTTTTTGCCTGACGTTTGTACGCTGCCATGATTTTCAATCGAACGACTTCCCGTTCCTCCTCTGTTAAGGAGGTTTGCCATGTCTTATTCGAAAGCGTGTTTTTACTAGCGTCCTCCATGTTGAGCTGATTCGAGATGGACGGAAGCAATAGAGGACGACAGAGGATGCCGGGCGTGTCGGACACGGACATGCGAAGGCGAGGCAGTGCTAAACCAGGTGAAGCCCGACCGGGTCCATCAGGAAATGTAGAGGGTTCACTCATGACTGATGCCTCCTTTTTAGGGGATGAAATCACAGATGCCATGATAAAAGCAGCCGCGAAGGTCCGTCGACGGTGGCTGTGTACCTGAGGGGAAGGGTAGGGTGGAAAATGTGCCGAAGAAGTGAACAGTCTCTGACATACACCACTTGTCCCCACACAAGCAGCGCACAGCACGAGGAGTTCTCCTCGATCACCCGGCGCGGTTTCGAACAGGTCAGCCCTGTGCGAGTGGAAGGCTGGTCGCATTTTCTGGGTTTATTCTGGCATCGCTGGATTTGTTGCATCGCTGACGTCGAGGCTGTTGACGGGACCAAAAAACAGCCTTGTGCTGCTGCTCAATTCACCCACCCCACGAAATACCAGCGTTATTTTAAATCCGTCGTATGTATCACACAACTATGCAATGTAATAAAGAAGTTAAGTTGAAGTCCAGTTGTTTTGTGCATTATTTGACCCAAGCAGGTTCCATTACGGGCTTCGACACTCACCAGAGGAAACAGCACAAGCAGCAGGGAGCTAGGTAATAGTATAGTCCAGAAATTCGAGACCACTTCGACGACAACCTCTCAAACTATCTGTGAGGGATGGAGAGAGACACACAAAGCATTTCTCAAGATAATGCACGGCATTGCATGATATGTCTGGGCTGCCCATCTACTTCAACACCTCCTGACAAGGCAGTAGCTTTGTCGACTGCGGATCTTTCCGCTGAGAGCTCTCCATTTCTTCAATGTCCGATTGATGGTCGAATAATATGCCATAGTAAATGTTTGGAGGATTTGGTGCTGTTCAATGTCGCGCCGGAACGCTTGCGAGCCTACCACGGGCTGGTACCTTGCCCATGGATCGACGCCTCTGCGCTTCGAGAAAGCCCATGCTCTCACCGTTGGCAATACCGAGACCTGGTCAAACATTTATCATTTGAAATGCAAATCAAGTACACAGAGGAAATGACGGCATTCATTCGTACGTTGCTGGGCAATCCAAGTGAAAGTGCTCGGGAGACGGACACCCTCGTAAACGAGAACAAAGAGAAAAAGGCGTTGACAATGGAGGATCCAGACGATCCCCGTGTGCTCTCAGCAGCGGCACACATCAAGGAAAATATACTCAACCTCAGATGTCCTCAGTGCATGGCTGTCTTCTACGATTTTGACGCCTGCTGCGCGGTGACGTGTCGTGCGTGTGGGATTTCCTTTTGCGGGCTGTGCATGATGCCACCGGGCGGCAAGAGTAAGAAGGATGGGAATATGGAAGGAAGCGATAGGACGAAGGAGGCAGCGCATGCCCACGTCATCGCTGTGCACGGTCGCCTCTTCATGCAAGAAGAGGAAATTCTCCGGCAGCAAAACGTGTTTCGCCAGCACCGGCTCGTCCACTACCTGGTGTCTCTGGCGGTTTCCCCCTCCCTCCCTCCCTCCCTCCCTCCCTTCTCTTCTCTTCCCCTTGCTCCTTCGCTGTCCACCGACGCCTCCCTGCCCCAGGATGACGCCAGGCTCACAGCTCCGGGCATGGACATCCGCGCAGAGAGAAGCGAAGGCGAAGCAGCAGGCGAGGAGGTACGGCGGGCTGCTGAGGTCGCACTCGTCGGGGTACCGCAGCCAGCCCTAATGGAAAGGGTACTCTTCCAGGTCGCGCGTGAATGCAACGATGTAGGGCTGGACGTGAACGAAATCCGCAGGAAGGCTCACGAAGCACTCCGGGGGCCAAACGAGGGAATGGCCGGGGGGAAACAAGATAGAGAGGGCCCGACGCCGTCGGAGGGAGGGAGGGAGAGGGAGCATAACGACCTGCTAGGGCTCGGACGCTTCCACCAGCTCCGGCTGTCTCCGTCGCCAGTGTTCCGCCGCGAGATGACGCGTGACTTCGCGCCCGTTCGTTTCCCGGTGGGAGGGACGCAGGTCAGGCCGTGTGGACCGGGAAGAGGGGCCAGAGAGGTCGAGGTCGAGGGAGGGAGGCAGGGAGGGCTGGAAAGCACTCTGACGGGAGGCGAGGTGGCGGGGAGGGAGAAGGGTTTAGCCGTGAGCCACACTCGGCGCCCGAGTAGGTTGCACGTGGAGGAACTCCGATTAGAGGGAGGGAGGGAGGGAAGGAAGGAGGGAGGGAGGGAAGGAGGGAGGGAAGGAGGGAGGGCGGGAGCGAGGACAGGAGCGGGCTTCTGTCGGGTGGCGACGCCAATTCCACGTTTGGCCGATGGAGTGGCAAGAAATGGATACGATGCGTCGTTCACCAGGACGTGTCTGTCGGGGCTGTCGACACGCTTAGAGACAGGGGTTGAAGGAGGCACTGCGTCGGCGGCCCCCTCGTTCCTCCCGCCGGGGAACGGGCCTTCCCCCTGCGGGATGGAAGGAGGGGGAGAGCGAGGGAAGAAAGGGAGGGCGTGGGAGGAGGACGGGGACGAGGACGGCTCCCATGGATGGCGGCGCTGCCGGCCTCGGACTTTCAGTTTCCAGTCCTGCTCTCCCGTCATGACCGCCCTGGCCTCGCCCTACCTCCACCCGATAAGCACCGGTCCCTCTACTGGCACCTCCTCCTCTCCCTCGTTTCCGACTTTGTCCTCCGTGGATCCAGGTAGCGCAGAGGCGGGCCGGTGGCATGCGGGCCGGTGGCATGCGAGGCGCTGGATGGGGAGGATAAGGAGGGCAAGAAAACAGCACCTGCGGTTCGTGGAGGAGGAATGGGTCATGGCCAGCGCAGGGAGGACGACAAGGAAACAACGAGGCAGTATTCCTGCCAAGGAGGAAGGAGGGAAGAGAAAGGGTCTTAGAGGCTTACCTGCCGCGCATTCGTCCGCTTAGAGACGAGGGAGGCTGGTGGTGTCCGTGTGATATGAGGCTTCCACAAGAGACAAGGAGGCTCCGTTGGCCCCACACACTAGCTAGGAACAGAATAGAGTAGACCAGCGTCGGGACAGCATCAGGCAATAGTAAAAGTCAAAGGAAGGACAGGGGACGCGAGCCCGTGTCCAGGGATGGACTCACTGCTTGTTTGATAGAAGGCTTACTGTGTCATCAGTGAAAAGTGTGAGACGAATTAGTTTGATGCGTGTAGGCCGCCTATTTTGAGCCTATTTGCAGGAACTTAGGAAATCATAGCAAATAATGCAGCTCTGCACAGGCCAGAAGGCGTGGGGCTTCAGCATCATTAGAAGGAGAGGGATGAATGGAAGCAATGGGCAAGCACTAAAAAAAAACATCGAGCATAAATAATCTCGCGTCTCGCCAAAGAAAGAGGAAACTATTCATATATGAATACGGGTGTAAAGAGTACCCAAAGGGTCTGATCTGTCTTTCTAGCATTGGGGGTTGGGGGCAGCTGAAGCACTTGGTCGCGCACGACGAGACTCCATCCTATCTCTCCTCCATTTGATAGGTTATGACGCACAGTCTCAAGGCTAACTCTCATCTACCGGTAACCCAACCTCCCTTACCGCGACCATCCATTTTACAGTCCTCCACCTAAATATTGGCCACGGTGCCCCCCCATTCTTCCTATGTGGACTCGGGCTCGCTTCCATCGCTGTCACCCACCGATTCTATCAATCTTTGGTGCTTCGGCGACACGTTCGAGATCCCATCTCCGCCAATCAACCCTTCTTTCCTCACCTTCCTTCGCTCCCGCCAGGCCAGCAACCGTCTCTTCAACGGCCACCCAACCGGCAGGCCCTCCACGACCGCCCACGCCCCGTTCTCGATGTCCTCTTGGACCAGGGAGTAGGAAAATGCCAAGTAAATCAAACCTACCACGGCGGTCACCACATACACCCACCAGGGCTGTCCTGCCCCGATCCGGAGCACGACCAAGTAGATGTTGATGGCGAGGACCCCGAAAGCGAGCACCCAGATCGTGATCGTGAGGGGGAGGGAGGACACGTGCTCGCCCATGATCACGGAGGAGGAGGTGAAATGGAGCACAGGCAGGAGGGAGAAGGATAGAAGGACGGAGTTGAACACATTGATCGCTTCCTGGAACCGGTCGGAGAGGTTTTGGTTGTTCTCCGTCAATATCGCCACGACCAGGCCCGGACCGATGGCCACGAATCGGGTGAACGTCACTCGGGCCCAGAGGGGGATCTGCAAATCCAAAAAGCCTTCCATCACATATTGACCTGCGTAAGTACCTGTCATGGTGCTCGCTTGCCCTGCGGCCAATAAACCCACCGCCCAGATGTATTTCGCGGACTTCCCCAGGGCTTCGGCCAATGCGTCATGCGCCCCCGCCAGGCCAATCAACTGGCAATCACAGACACCTTCCTCGGTTCGACTCAAGCAGGCCAAAGGCCCCCCCGGGGCGGTGGCACAACCGTGGTCGAAGAAATGGTAGGCAAAGACGGAGACCACCGCCAGATTGATCACGAAGGAGACGGTCAAGGCTATGGCTGAGTCGATGGCAAAGTACTTGTTCGCTTCTTTGACGTGGGCGGGCCGGCGCCGGTCCACTTTTCGAGAGAGGACGAGGGCGGAATGGAGGTAGATGTTGTGAGGCATGATGACGGCACCTGAAAGAGGGAGGGAGGAAGGGAGGGAGAAAGGAAGGGAAAAAGGGAGGGAGGGAGGGAGGGCGAGAGGAGGGTCAGACGCGCGTCCGTTGGGAGCACAAGAATAAAGAAAGGGAGAAAGGGGGGAAATGAAAAGAGAGAAAAGAGAAGGGAGAGAGGGAAGAAAGGGTGTGGGGGCAGAAGGGGAGGAAAGGAAGGGCGAAGAGGAAGAAAGAAAGAGGCAAATCTCTAAAGAGTATCCCCCCCTCCCTTCCTTCCTTCCTCCTTTCCTCCTTCCATTCCAACCTCCCCAAATTCCATTCCAACCGCCGCAAGTACCACTATCACTAGGCTCTATGATCCTATTCCCTCGCATCCCTCCCCGTCACTCTCCACCCTCCCTCCTTACCGATCAGTCCCACGGCCGACAAGACTGCGTAGGGCCGTATCTGAGGCACGAAGCCTTCCGCGATATCCCTCGAAGGGGGGGGGCTCTTTCCAAAATTGATGAAAAAGCACACGGTCATGATCGCCACCAAGAGCACGAAGACACTTTCCAGTTTTCGGACCCCGAAATAGTGGATGCCAAGGAAAGTGAAGGTGTCGATGAAAGTGATGAGGCACCCGAGCCACAGGGGGAAGCCGAAAAGGATCTGAAAGGCGATCGCACTGCCGACAATCTCTTGGAGGTCGCAGCCGACGATGGCCAGCTCTATTAGTATCCAAAGCGTCATCGACGTGGCCCGGTTGTACTGCTCCTGTTGACAGATGGGAAATCACGCACAGGAAACAAATCAAGGCCGTAGACTCGTCTCTTTTTTGAGTATAATAACATTGTGCACTTCCATTTTTTGATATGCGCATGATAGTGCGATTGATATACGCGGGAAGACACACATGTCTTGAACCCTGCGAGAAGAGCCTTCGAATCCAAATGTGTCTTTCCCTTGCCATAATTCCATTCTTACCTTACAGACCCGCGCCAAGTTTTTGCCTGTCACCACGCCTAGACGTACAGCCATACATTGCAAAGCAAATCCCATAAAGGTGGCCAATGCCAGCATCCACAGCAAGTCATACCCTGTAGGGGGAGGAGGAAAATGAGGGCGCAGAGAGACAGGACCTACATGGTCACAAACGGCTCACAAAGTAGTTAAGTTTATGTAAACAACTTATTATAGGAAGATGAATTAAAACAGCCGTGAGATTGGGGGAAAGCCGCAAGAAGCCAGTTGCTCCTCAAAACGGCCGTACGACGAACCTGTATACGCTCCAACTTGCAGATCGGCCTCCAAATTTCCGGGGTCTAAATAAGCTATACACATTAGGAATCCAGGCCCGGTGTATGACAATAAAGTACGAAAGCTAAAGACTGGTGGCTTTCTTTCCGGCACCCCTCCTTCTTCCTGAAATGCGTGAACTACGTCCACCTCACTGTCGGGGTCCCCGCCTTCAAAAGCATAAAGAAATGACAAAATTCCAGCCGTTGGCGGCTTTTCGTGGTCGTGTCCGGGCCGTGGGTGTGTGTGTGTCTGGCTGTACTCTGTATCGTCGGCTTCTAGCTCTTGTAATGACCGCATGGCCTCCGTGGAAGAGGGATGGGCTGTAGACGCAGCCCCGGCACTGGGGATGGATACCTCAGCTGAAGTGGGCGGAACAAGAGCCGTGTGTACTGCATGCTCCTCGTCAATAGAAGGCATACTAAGCCTATCTGTTCAGTGGGTAAAAGTGGAACAAACAGAGGAAGAATGAATGTAAACGTGACGACAAACTGTGTGAAAGAATAAAATGTGGCGTGTGCGTCGTTTCACTCGCCCACGTCGCTGCTTTCCTCTGCTCTCTGGCTCGCACTTGCACCCCAGAGGCCTCTTTTTGATTGCCTCGTCCACAAAAATCTCATGAACCTGCCACCCGAAGTATTTGTCTACGCACTTCTAGACTACTCTTGCTCGTGCAGTGTACCACATTGCATCCTGCCCGTGTTGTGCGTTTAAGGCAACTACAAGTGCTAACGTCCGCCTCCTTCCTCCGGGTAGGCTAGCTCGGAAGCCGGCTTGGAAGTTCCTGAGCCTTCCTGAACGTGATGACACGCACCTCGATATTTTCCACGAACATGCGGGTGACTACCATGGAGACTCAATCAATGCTTGAAATTAAATCTCATAATTTGATTGTGTGCCAGCTGGTGTGTCGTGGGCTTTCCTCGGACCTGCTTATCCTCGTTTCAAATAAAGTTTTTGTTAGATAATTAAATCTCGTAGAATACCCGCAGAAAGTGAACGACGTACGGGTTCCATACCTCCGTATTGTTTCTTTCATCGGCAGCTTCCATCGGGCGCGCGTTTTTTTAACATATCCGTAGTCCCTGAATGCCTTTTCGTAAAGCGTGGTGATCCCTTATTCCTGTCGTTCCCGCATCGGTCCACAACCCCCGAAACGACATGTATGCCTCCAGGATGACCTAAAAGACGACACAACGCGCCTCACACAACATTCTTTTCCATCCTGCCAGACAACTCGATCCTCTTGGAGATCAAATCTTCCCAAACTGAGGGTGGACAGGAAGAGAACCCCGGCTGACTGCTACCCTGTTTAAGGCCCCCAAATACGCTTGCGTCGCCGCCACGACCACGTCCGTATTGGCACTGCGCCCGTAGTAGATCTTTCCGCTGGACAAATCCTCTAGACGTACGGTCACTTCGCCCAACGCATCGATTCCCGCGGTCACCGAGGAGACGACAAACTCCAGGAGCTGAGAGAGGGCGGTGGGGAGAAGGACGGGAAACAGAGGCGTTAAGCCGGAGGAAAGAACACAGAAAACCACGCACCAAGGAGTCCCATGCGTCAACCAGACCCCCTCGCCGCCTTCTCCCCCTCCCCTTTCCCCTCGTCGCGTCGTCCTCCCTCCCTATGGATTCTGCTAAGTTTTCAAACGTCCCTTCATCCTCTGGCGTCTGTCTTCCTCTGTATCCCCTCACCTTGATTTTCTCGATGCCCAATGCCTTGGTCACGGCCACGTAAGCCGCGTCCACGGGACCTGAAGGTCAATTGGGAATGGGAAGGTGAGGTGGAAAAGGGGAAGGGGAGACGCCGCGAGCACGTGGAGATGAGACACTTGGAGCACAATTGCCATGCAACGCGAGAATGGGGAAGAAGAAAAGGAGAAGCATGGGACCTTGAAAGCGTGTAGAGATGGGAAATGACCCGGACAGGACACGGGAAAAGCCGAGGGGAAAGGAAAGGGGCAGCGCCTCCAAGGCCGTCTCCGCCACCTACCTGTGCCCGTGGCCGCGACCGTGACCTCCTGATTGTCCTCCTTGTTCAAAAGGGTGATGGTAGCAGTAGGAACTTGACTGTCCCCGCATATCACCTGCAGCCACCGGCAGGGGCAGGCAGGGACGAAAGGGGCAGGGGCGGCCACGGTCAGAAATAGGCGGCTGCGCCTGACATAGCCGTAAGCACCCCATGCCGTCACCCTCCCTCCACTCAATCAGGTCATCTCCACCACCTTTCCGCCTCGTCTTTCCCTTCTCCCCTCCGAATCCCGGGTCTTGCCATCCTCTTACCTGGCAGCGCAAGAGCTCATACTTCCCCGCGTCGTACCCAAGGCGCATCTCCTCGTTCACGATCGATTCCAAGTCCAAATTAGTGATTTCCTGCCCAGAGAATGATGCAGGGGGGGAGGGGGAGGGAAAAGAGGGGCACATCCACGTGTCGCGTGTTAGGGTTTGCACGTCGGGCGGGCAGCTTGGGCGGCACTTCCACCCCGCGACGATTCCTGTACCGTCCTCCTCTTCGGCTTACCCCTTCATTCCCTCTCTCCCTTCCCCCCGTCCCTGCTCCCTCCCTACCTTCTTCTTGTCAGCTACTTCCTTGAAACGCACGAAAGCCTTGTTCAGCTCGGCGTCGCTCAGCGCCTCGTAGCCAAGTTCCGTCAGGCGAGACCGAAAGGCGTGACGCCCAGAGTGTTTCCCCAGCACAAGGCCTGGGGGGAGGGCCACGACAGGGAAAACAGGAAAAAAAGTTTGCGAGGCGCCAGGGCGTGGACCGTCACGAACTCCCAACAAATCAGACTGCAAAAGATGGGGGGGATCTCGACATAGGCCACAGGTGGGAGGGGTGGGAGGGCGGGAAGGGAAGGAAGGCAGTGGGAACGCACCGTTTTTCGCGAGACCAATCGACTCGGCGTCCATGATTTCGTACGTGGATTTGTTCTTCAGGATGCCGTCCTGGTGAATCCCGCTCTCATGGGCAAAGGCGTTGGCTCCCACGATCGCTTTGTTGGGTTGAATTACCTGAAGGCGGGAGGGAGGAAGGAAGAGAGAGAAAAGGGGGAAAGACAGACAAGGCTTGAGCAGCTTCGACAAGGACCAGGTGCTTTACGTCCTGGCCGATCCTTTACCCCGCCCCCCTTCCCTCCCGCCCTCCCTCCCGCCCTCCCTCCCGCCCTCCTTCCCTACCATGCCCGTCAGGGTAGATACGAGGCGCGAGGTTTTCCAGATTTCCGTCGTTTGAATGTTGGTCAGGGCCATCTCGTCCTCGGGTGCTCGGCCGAACCTAGCGAGGGAGGGAGGGAGGGAGAGAGGGAGGAGGGTGGGAAGGAGGGAGAGAGGGACGGAGGGAAAGACCGGTCAAGAGGAGATGACGAGTGGAGCCTTGTCGTGGTACTGGAAATGCGGGGTCCGAGGAAGGGAAGCTCAGTCTCGCTCCAGAGGATTGATCGCTCCAGGGGATTGAACACGAAAAAAGCCCAAACGAGGCCGGGGGGGGAGGAGGGCGGGAGGGA
>NW_005803716.1:0-40034 GCF_000240725.1 Microchloropsis gaditana
ATCCGTTTCCTGCACGCAACGTCTGACTGTAGTTTTTCTTTCCCTCCCTCTTCCTCCTCCTTTCCTCCTCCCGCAGGCCCTCGCCAAGGGCGTCGACGTTCTCACGCTCTCGGCCACGCCTATTCCCCGCACCCTACAAATGGCCCTCTCCGGTGCGTCCTGTCTGCCCTTCATTACTTCTTCCCTCGCTTTCCGACTCCTCGAGTCTGCCTTTCTGTCTCTTTCCATTTCTCTTGCCTCTTCTCGGGCTTACCTTTCACTGGTTTGGCCCTCTCACCACTTCGCCCCTCCCCCCCCCCTCCTTCCTGCCTTCACCCTCCTCACCGCTGCCCCCCAGGTATGCGGGACGTCTCCCACATCGACACCGCGCCTTCGAGTCGGAAGCCCGTAGAGACGCACATCACAGCCTGGGCCCCCGAGGCGGTGGAGACGGCCTTGCGGGAGGAGCTGGCTCGTGGAGGACAGGTCTCTCCTTCTTCTCTCTCTCGGATTTGCGCGCCTTTGTTTCTATTTTCTACTCTTCATTCTTCTACTGAGTGCTTTTTGTTTAAACATGCAGTCGCCGTGATTTTTTAAATGAGGGGTCCACGTTGGCTCTTGAAGCTCCTTGCATCTCTTCCTTCTTTGTTTCCAATCTCATTTCCTCCCTCTCTCCCTCCCTCCCGCCCTTTCTGCCGCCCTGCAGGCCTTTTACGTGGTACCCCGCATCCGAGACATTCCCCACCACGTGGAGATGTTGAAAGACTTGCTTAAAGGCGCGCGGAAAGGTAATCATGACCTGGCTCCCCGACATACCGACGGCTTTACTACCAGGGAACTACTTACTTTGGCTTCCGCCCCCACCCTATCTTTTCGCACGTACCTCTCTTCTGTTTTTCTCCCCTACATCTGAGCCATGTATTTTCCAACCTCCCCCTCCTTTCCTCCCTTCTCATCATAGATGGCAAGGATGCCGCCATCGCGGTGGCCCACGGCGCTCTTCCTGCGGGGGAGGCGGAGGAAGTCCTGGTCCGCTTTGCCATGCGTCAGGTGTCCCTCCCTTCCTCCCTTTCTCCCCCCCTTCCTTCTTCCCTCCCGGCCAGCCCCACCCGCAAGTGCTATTCGACCCACTTGGCGTCTGTTGTGAGAGACGAGCTCATCTATCCCTCTGCTCTCCCTTCCTCCTCCCCCTCCTCCTCCCTTTGGCCACGCCTCGTCAGGGCGATGTTTTGGTCGCCACCACGCTGATCGAGAACGGACTCGACGTGCCCTCGGTCAACACGGTGGTGGTTGCGCAGGTGGGGAGGGAGGGAGGCGGGCACGCAGGGAGGAGGGGATAGTAGAAGAAGCGCAGAACGAGGGGAAGAAGGGGAAAGGGGAAAATGCGCGAGAAATTGTTTGGGAGGGGGACGGAAGGCGTAAAGTGCAAGCTTGAATACCACTCCAAGATAGAACAGGGTTGGATCCTCAGCACGGATAGGGCCTCTACCACCTGCCTTCCCCTTTCATCTCTTGCCTCTGTCAACCCCATCTGCCTCCTCAGGCCCACAAGCTCGGCCTTGCCTCTCTCTACCAGCTCCGTGGGAGGGTGGGTCGGAGCGAAAAGCAAGCCTTTGCCTTCTTCTTCCACCCTCGCTCGGTGCAAGGGGAGGGGAAGGAGGCGGGGAAGCAGGAAAAGGGAGGGAAAGGGGATCAGGAGAAGGCGAGGTGAGTTTGAAGGGAGGGAAGGAGGGGGCGATTAAGGAAAGCTTCGGTTGTAGAAGTCCATCTAGGACTACCGGAAAGAGGCCCTTGCGAGGAAAGAGCGAGCTGATGGTGATGGTGCACGTACCATTAACGTGCTTTCTCCCTCGATTCCTTTCCCCCCCTCGTTTTTGCCAGCGCGACGCACACCCAGTGGGACGACGAGGAGGACGACACAGAGATGGAAACGGCCGATGGTAATCTCGAATTGCTGTCTGCCAGGTACCCGCCTTCCCCTTCTTCCCCCTCCTCCACACTTTTCCCTCTCTCTCCCTCTCCGTTTCCCTACTCACACGCTATTCGCCGCCTTCCCTCCACCTTCTCTCCTTCCCCAGCCTCTCCTCGGATCCTGCTCTTCGCAAGCGTCAGCTCGCTCAACTCGGCGGCAAGTCCATGACCCAAGAAGCCGTGCAGCGGTAAGGCGATCTCGCTTCCTCTTCCTCCTAGCCCTCTCCTTTTTCTGTTCCCCGTCCATCCCGCGTGCCATTCTTCTTTACCCACTCGCTTCCCCTTTTTGCCCCCCTCCCCTCCTTCACTCCACCCACCCCTCAGACTCGCTGCCTTGAAGGAGTACAGTCACCTCCTCGGTATGGGGCCGCAACTTGCGAAGGCTGACTTAGCTATTCGCGGCGCCGGTAAGCACCTTCTATCTCTTTTTTTCCCCTCTTTGCGTCCTTCCTTTCCTCCATTTTATTTATTTCCTTTTCACTCTCACATTCTCAATTTGTGAAATTAGTGGACTACGAGCAATACGTCACAAAGGAATAGTCCCCTCCTTCGTCTTATTATCGCCCCTCCTCATCGATCTCTTTCTGACCGTTACCTCATCCATACCCCGCTCCTGCCCGTTCTTCCCTGCGTGCACTCTCCCTGACCCCAGGCGAAGTTCTGGGCTACGAACAGAGCGGGGATAAAGGCAGTGGCGTCGGGTATGACGTCTATATGAACATGCTGGCGGAGGCACTGGTTAAAGGTAAGGCTTCTATCTCTCTCTTCTCCCGTCGACTCCTCGCCTTTGGTCCCTTGGCATCTCCATGCCCCTCTACCTCCCTCTTATTTCTTCTCCTTCCCTCGGTTATTGCCCCATTATTACACACCTTCTCTCCTCGTTGCACCCTTGATGCTAGTCCGAGGCACAGCCATTGAACCCACGCCCTACACCGAGATCAACCTGGGGGACGGCTTGTCCAACGAACAAGGTCAGGAGGGAGCGAGAAAGGGAGGGAGGAAGGGAGGGAGGGAAGGAGGGAGGAAGATTGTGAGGTTTGGAGAAAGTTGTTTCATACGTTACCTTCTAGAGCATATTTTACCATTGTGATCAAATGTGTGTGCTTAAGGCAAGCTGTTTGGTCACTATCGCCGGATCAGCCTACGCCTAACATCTTCCTCACAAAGCTCGACTTTCCCCCCAAACTCCCCCTTTCGCTTTTCCTCTGTTCCTTCCAGTCCTATCCTCCTCCTTCCTGCCCTCTGCCTTCTTCCCCAATGAGAAGACCCGTACGGCTGAAATCGAGGAGGCTCGTCTCGCCCCCTCCTTCGAGAAACTTCGGGTAATGAATCTCTTACCCTCTCGTAATATTCCACCGTCATCTTGCCCTCCATTTGAATCCTGCTTTCAAGACATCAGGCTGCGCTGCCATTACTGTCCTCTGCTCTCACTCTCGTTACTTTTCGGATCTCAACACGTGCAACCTTTGCGCATGAATACCTCGAACCCTCGTCCTTCAACCCATTGCCTTCTCACCTGTTCACCTCGATTATGTCTTCTCTGCACCAGTCCCTTCAAAAACGATGGAGGGTCACCTACCACTGCTCGACCTCGCCTATGCCCCGGTCCGTCCGCCTTTTCTTCATCCGTCTGAACCTCCTCCTTGCCTCGCGTGTCCTCAGTGGGGAAAACCTAGTCCTGCTCAAGTCGAGTGGTAGGGGAGAGAGAGAGGGAAAAGAAGAGAGTGAGAGGGAATACGAGGGAGGGAGAGAGTGGCAAAAGTCTTTGACTTGGGTAGCCAAGAGCGAGTTTAAAAAGGAGAGAGAGCGTGCGGGCATGCCTTTCTTCTCCTTGTTTTCGTTCTTCTCACCGCGCGCAAAATCTTTGTCATATCATGCCTCGCTTGAAGCTCCTATTATTTCCACTTCTTGTCCATCTCTCTTTCATTTAAAGCAGCGGAGGGTCGCGCTCGTTTGGTGCTTGTGACACGCAATCTCCTCTCCTTTCACTGGGACGCTTTGTGCGGCGCCCTTCCTCCTTCTCACTTTTCTTCACGTCCTTCGGCCCGACCTCATCCCAATTTGCGGCGAAATGTCTATTTTCGGGAAGGGTCTATTGAGAACGGAGGAGGAAGGTTGGAAGAAGAGGAAGGAGAGGAGGAGGAAAAGAGAGACGGGGTGCCAAGAAAGGGAAAGCGAGGATGTATTGTTATGGAGCTTCGGGACGCATCAATGGCAGCAGAGACAGCCTTGGCAGTCTTATTTCCCTTCGCAGAGGTATGTGTGGACGCTCATACTACTGCGCTTCTTGTCCGGAAACCCATTTATATCATTTTCCCGTGCTGTTCGAGCCCTTCTATACAAACATGTTAACTGTTTCATCCTCTGTGGCAACGCAGGTCATTCTTAACCAACGAGAAAGCCTTGCGGAACGTATTGGTCAAGGCCGAAAAGGACAAAATAAAGCGGGTGGATAAAATGATGCAGGAAAATGTGATTTGACAATTTAAGTTGCCTTCACAGAAATAAAAGAGTAGGATGACGTGCAGTCAAAAGCACGGCAGCACAGGTCATATTTGTCACTATATAAAGTACGTTGGTTGATTTTTTTTTAAATGTATCATGTGTGACAAAACACTTACTTTTATTGTCATTGTTTGGGATAGTGTGAAATCGATTTTTCTCGATTGCGATAACTCCTTAATATCCTGCCGCTCATTTCTCGAGTGACACTATAAGTGATTCACGTCTAAGATTCGATCAGGAATTTCTGAGAGCAAATTTTGGAAGGAATGGCAATTGATCAGAGTTGAGCGTGCCAGACTATGTTCGGTGCGGAAAGGGAAAAATTTAGGAAAGCTTTCTTTTGCTTGTTAACTTTTTTCAAACTTTTGAATAGTCGTTGCAGAGCTGTCGAGAAAGGTGGGAGGTTTTTTCTTGTGGGCAGCACGATGATAAGCAGTTATTAGTGGCTCGATTTTCGCTGTCGTTGCGTGATTATTGTCTGGTGCATGGTATATCCAGCACACGATCTCGTCCTCCATACCTTACGTGGTCATCTTCCGAAGATGAGCCTGTCAGTAGGATTTTATTTGAACCCCGCTAACAACTGGTTGTCTACGACCTCACATCATCGAACACATAGCTATTAAAGGTTATTCACCTAAAAAATAATTAAATCGAACGCTATAGTAAGCTGAAGCATTCTCCTGCCTTTAAAAGATCGAATACAATGGCGACCCTTACAAAAAAGCGGATTGCGCTCCTCATCTTTACTGGAGCTCTGGGACTTTTCGTTATAACCGTAACAATGCTTTCCTCTTCGAATTCGTACCGAGCAAATTATTCGCTACGTCGACGTCAGCTCACTCAGAAGACAACGGTGCGTTCCTCCTCCAAGTTTACATCAATTTTGATAATGCATTGACATGAGCAAAGCTAAACGCTAGCGATTCAAACAAAATGACTCTCCACCTTTTTTTAATCATAAAAATAGGCGTTGGAACGCGTCGGCAAGGTATTAGAGCATGCTCTCAAACCCCGTATCGGTAAACAGAAAGGCCAGAACCTGGGTGGCGATTGGGTGCACAAAACTGTGGGCGATAGTGAAAGCATTTCCCGACCCAATCTTGATTTAATGAGAGCCGAAGAGCAGGCTGCGGTCCCAGCGAATGAGTCTGTGATCCACCTAGGAGGCGGCCTTCGTGACACTCCTTTTGTCAAGATTGTTCAGGTGATCAGGAAGGGAGTATTTACAGATCGCATATCGATGAAGTTTACCTCACGGGTAAGCTCTCCATCGTATTCCTTCATCACTTATTATCATGAACAAATATCTCGACAGGAAAATCCTGATGGCCGAGAGCCTGGGCATTCTCGGGTGCTCAAAATGGCTCCTCCAACATTTGCTTATGTGCCAGATCAGGTGATGCCAGTCACTCACACTGAGGACGACAATTCCAAAGCTATGCAGGACGACAAAGTAAGTTTAGCATTGCAGACGTACAAAGTATATCGAATTGAAATGCTTATGATATACCACATATATCAGCTACATATAAACCAGGACAAAAGTGCATCGGCTGTCACAGGCATTAAAGAACCCAAAACCGCGCTTGATAAGTCTCGCGGTCATGATGACATCGGCCACACGCACAAGCACGACTCGAAAAAGAATCATCAGCATAGCAATAAAAACAAAAAATATGTCAACCCTCTGGTGGTTGCTCAGCTATACACCAAAAAAAAGACAGCGCATGCTGCTCATCAGCTAGAGAAAGCGGTTCTCAAGGCGAAAGGTCATAAGTTGCATAAGAATCTTGAAAAGAAAGAGAAGGAGATCCACCGAGAAATCACAAAGGCTGCTAATGCTCATGTTGCCCACGTCAAGAAGACCAAAAAAGAACTGGAGGCACGGGCAGCACACGCCGCTCACGTTGCCAAGATGGCTCACAAAACCCATGGCAGCCACCATCGTGTACTCCAACGTCTCCAGAACCTATCCGAGGAAGACTTAGAAAAGTTGCGGATGATTGCTCGGTAAGATGCCCACACGAAGAGGGTCGATGTGGAAATCGTAATCGGAATCAATCGACAAAATGTCATTCTATGAAATTCATCCCTCTTTTCATATTCTCTCCTTGTTGCACACCATTATCTGTAGTGATGCCGCGCTCCAAGTTCTCAAGAATGCAGCCCGCGATGCAGGACTTGACAGCAACTTACTCGCAGACGCTGAAAAAGAAGCATGGAGTATGGATGACGTGACAGAGACGTACGACGAGGAGAAGGTCGAGGATGCATTGGCAACGCTTTTAAGCCTGGATGATTTAATCTTACTTGACAAGCCCGCCGTGTCCTTCCTCGATCGTGCACAGCAGCTCAACAGTACTGATGCCTCCAATACCATTGAGGACAGTGCGTCGCCCAATGATGTGCCTTTGATCCAAAGCATGCTCGTGGCGCTGCGTGATATGAATATGACTGCTACAGAAGCTGAGCGTTTGCGGTCTGATGCTCGAAGTGCGGCAATGCAAGCGATTCGGGACGTGGTGCGTGAGGCAGGTATGGACGAGCGTATCCAAGGCAACATGGAGCTTGAAGCTCTTTTCTCTAATATCGCCGCAGCGGCCGAATCTGTGAACCGCGAGGGGGCCGCATCATCATCCACTCCACCCACGGGTACCCGCAAGTTACTCCAGCTGGAAGGGGCTTTTGACGCAGAAGACGCAGAAATATGGGCAAATCGGCGTATGCTTGCAGAGCAGTGGTCGTCGAATAAGCCGGTCGAGTACGAAGATGAGGAGTGGGACACTTACTTTCCGGATCACAAAATTAACTATACCCCAAGCTATGAAGACTACATGACGTATGGCACCCACGGAAACAAGGGACAGCGAGAGTCGTATGGCGATTACTAAAGTAAAAACTTTGCTATCTGCTGGTAGGCCATAATAGGCAGAATGCTGAGAGGGGGTCGGAAAAGGTCAGGAACAGAAAATACATGCTGGCAAGACGGAGTGTTTAGCAGTTTCCAGGATTTACCTCAAGAAGGACTACAAAGGCTATGCCTAGTAAAGAGTGTAAGAATAGCTCAAAATCCAAAGAGTATCATTTTTTGCCCATAATCGATTTTGAAAAATAGAACTTAAGATTATAGGGCCATATGTTTACAATTCGTCTCTTACACTCTGTCTATTGGTGCCTTTGACGCGTCAAACAACATGAGATGATGAAGAAGAGCGGCGATTTGCCATACAATTTAGTGTCATACCCCTGGTAATGTGCCTAAATTCCTGCAAGAATGGTGCGCAAATATTTTGATCAATCAAGACGAATGTGCAATGACGTTTAGAGTCTACATTTTCCGTCTCTTCCTAATAGATAGAGTTTACCTTGATCATTACATTGTCCTTGAGACGATTCTGAGGTTTTTTGCACTCTGACATAATTGAACAAAGAATTTTCTATTCAGAAGAGAAAGGAATGGCCTTTTGCAGCTCATGGTATTAAAGATGCAAATGTCCTACTGTTTATATGAATTCTCATGATAGCATAGAGAATGATTAAGTCCCAATTGTCTTCATTGATCGTGTCACGATGATCGTTTACTTAATGAGATTCAATTTTGGGGGTAGTTTTTGGACCAGTTACAGCTCAGTCTTCACTATCTACTTCACGTGTTTCATTTTCGTTTTTCATCGGGGCCTCCTCGGTCCTTGGCTTCATCCTCTTCTATTTTCCTCCCCTTCGCTCCAGCCTTGCTCGAATCCATTTATTGTATCTTCCAAAACCTCCACAAGGCGCGTTAACGGCCTAATCCACGAGTCTTTCCACTCTGTTTGAGGGAGAACCAGCCTTAAATGACGAACGTGCGAGGGTTTCGAATTAGAATCAGTGCTACCACTCGTGGACACATTTTCGGCAGAATTTGATGTTTGTTCAATGGGTAAGGCTATGATCGTACTAGTCTCAGAGGTATCTGTCGTCCTTTCACCTGCTATGATTATTGATTCATCCTCTGTTAAAGACGTGTTTGAGACAGATATGGCAGAGTGGACTACTGCGGGTCCAACTTTAGGAGATGAGTCTATGGATTGACTTTCGTAGCTCACGAAATTTTCTGATATTGGCTGTTTCTTGACTATTGATGACATAGGTGAGCTTTCATCCATTTCTTCTTGACCACGAACGTTGGAACGAGCATCGTAGATAGATGTCTTCTGCATGCTATAATCATTGACTGTCATTACCACAGTAGTAATAATGCCCATAAGTACTGCCATTGCCAACGCAAGAAAAAGAATGGCATTTCGAGAACTATAGTTTTGGGACAGTGATGGCGTTGAATGACTTGTAGACGCCTCGAGGCTAGGTATTTGGACCTTTGAAGATTCGTGGATGGGCGTTGCCCTGTCGGAGCCATCTTGGTGCTGCTTTACTGAACATCCATCCACAATAAAAACTATTTCATCGTTTTCCTCTTCACTTGCAGAACTATAAGCAGAGCTCAAATCTCCCCTCCAATCTGTGCCTTTAACATCGTGTAAAGGTTGATAAATGCGGGAAGTGAAAGTGTAACTATGCCCATCTTGCGAGGAGGCCGCTTCTTCAGAAGCAGAATTATTCCGCATCGTAACTGTCTTGTGCGATTGTTGGGTCAGAACGATGAGATATTTGTTGCATCTATGCAGCCCGGCAACAAGTAACGCGATAATAGGAAAAAGTAATCGTGCATCATGAACGCGTAACAGTTGAGAAACGGTCGTGTGAACGTTTGAAAACCTAACGGCCTTCCCCCTTCTAATACTCGTAGCGCAGGCTTTGAGCATCATGAGGCTGAGGCGGCGGCCGCCACCCTAGGTGTTTATGTTAGAAATGGGAAATATACTCACTTTTAGAGTGTATGATATCTAGTGCTTTAGTTACAATTTCGGATATGGAAATTATTAAATAATTGAAATTTTGGGGCTGCATGACTTGACCATGTTTCGCTGCTCCACTTCCAGAGCAAAAGTGAAGGCGTATCGTCAACCAAACAACGTCTTGGGCTTAGCCTACATTATCACATGGCAAAATGTACGGTTTCTAGACTATCACTAGCTTTAAATAATCGCATGTTACGCTGCATTTGTTGCATTGGGTATGTTGTCCCTGTAAATAAGTGGTCTCTTCATCACTCGCCAGGACACAGATGTTTTCAAATTGTTAGCCTGTTGGAGTATTCAGACGCACCCCTGGAAAACGATGGTGTCGTATTTAATCAAGGAGCAACATAGGCGGTCTATCGTCGGCCGCTGCGTACCGATTCTCATATTCCTAATTCTCTCTCGCGTCGTCTTGAGGTGAGTTGTTCAACTCTTTGTGTAGCAGGAGGGACGATGTAATGATCTTTGATTTTGACAAGATTTATTTTCTCTCCTTAATCTCGCGTTTCCACGTGTACGTATCAGTAATTCGGCTCCAGGTTTGGATTCTACACACCTTGAAGAAAGGGAGATAGATGCGATTCCTTCTGACTCTGCTCCTGCTCCCTCTGCTTCGTTCCTCGACCTTTCTCACGAGGAGAAAGCAGCCCTCTTTCCTTTCCCCCCATTTCTTCCTCTCTGGGCTGATACCCCTGTCGCACCCATTATTGAGAGTGAGGGCGAGCATGGATGGGATCATGGTAGCTCTGCCAAAACCTCCTCCTATGACACTTCGTTTTCAAACAACCATGAAGAGAATACCTCTAGCTCCTCCCAGCCCGACGGAAATATTTCCTCTCGATCCGAGCGATCCCGCTGGCGTATGGAATCACGCTATGCCGATCTTGCGATTGCAAGCAGTGAATACCCATTCTGTGCCTGGGACGCGACCACGGATGAAAGCATCTACACGCCCCTACTTCTCGACCCCAATGCAGTATATCAACCTCAGTTGTTATCTTTCGCAGCACATCCCCACAGGGTTTACAAGGTTGTAAGCTTCAAAAGCTCGTCGAGAAAAAAGAATGCGGGCAGTAGTTTTCAAAGGTCGCTCCATGCTGTCCTTACCACGCTCTTCCCCCCACTCTATGCGAACACAGATCTCAGCTTCCTTCCCTCGAGTCGTGTACTTCTCCTACGAAACCTACTCTTTGCGGGGTCATCCGCTAACCTCCCTCCCCGACCTTCGCATCGATCCTTCGTGGGGCAAGAACCCATACAGGGAGGAGACGACAGAAGAGGGGGCCGGGACGTACGAAATCTACGTGACAAGAGATGGTAATCGAAGAGAGGCAAGAGCAGAAGCTCGAATGCCCATATCAAGTAAATGCCAACCCCAATCTTTGCCCGAATGTGCTCTCACCAGGGAACAAGGGTTGGCCAAACGAAGTTCGGGGTCTAAGTGAGGATCACACCAACGCGACGCAGGCGGCTTTTTCCCGCGTAATGGTGCGCAGGTGGAGTGCTGGTCATTGGGGGACATATGCCAAAAACGGGCCAAAAGATTCCAAAGCCAGCTGGAGGGCGTTTTATTAATCTTCACCTAAAAAGCTATTTTCTTCTCATCCCACCTCAGGACTTCGTGGACAATCTATCCGTTGTAATGCTGCGTCTGTACACCACTGAGCAGCCTCCCAGCGTGTGGGGAGGGGTGGATCGGCCCGTGATATCGTACACTGGTGAGAGAATAGGAAGATAAAGGGACGGGAAGCTACGGTCTGGCATGGGCGAAGTCTACAAGATAGATTTTGGAAAATTTGATGCCGTGTGACTGGATCCATTTTCACTCAAAGTTTCCGAGCACATAGAGGTTGTCTCACTTATTATTCCATTTTCAAATTATTGTATTCCCTTCTATTCCTTTCTAGATGACTTGGGCCAGACCTGGAAAGAACTGCAACCGTGCTCAGACACCACTCGCTACCAGTTCAACAGAGCGATGAGACAAATCGGTAAGAGGCCTTGAAGAGCAGTTGGAGCGAGAGATAGCGTGAGCGACCCAATGTCGAGCGGGAAGAAGATTTGCAACGCAATGAGCGATTATTTGACTTCCTGTATGCTTCAAGAATGGATAGGAAACGAAGGAGGGAAATGAACTTGGTCGAGGATGAGGAACAACGGAGTTGTGTGAAAGGGGAGTGAAATTTGTCCAGTTCAAGCGAATAACAATTGTTGCAAAATTGTAATGGCAATGAAACTGTGTGATTTTAACCCTCAGTCACATTCTTACTCCTTCCAAAGGTTGGACCGTCTACGATTTCCGCTACCTGATTTATCATTCTCAATGGTATCGACTACGATCCTGTCACCTGCTGTCAAAGAGGGAGGCGGATCATCCAGCTCTCTTTCCTGATGTTAATGTCCAGGTTGTTGACAGCGGTGCGAGTTATGTGCCCTTCGCGAATTTTGATTCGAATTATTTGTATTGGTGTACGGATGGCGAGCAGGTAAGGACGTGTCCTTGCTCTCCTTCCCGTCAAGCTTTTCCTCCTTCCGTCGTTGATGAAGTTCTTTTCTACACTTCGTCGAATCGTTGCAGTTGGGTGGAAACTTTGTTATGGTTATTGAAGGTACTGCGCCGCTGACAGCCACGGGCCTTTTTGAGGGGCCTCGGCCTGTTTGGAATGTCACCAATTACAGCACCAGGTGAGAAAAGAAAGGTTGCAACACGAGCGATGAGGGCCATCATAAATTTATGGATCAAAATAAGAGTTGATTCATAAATTTTTTTATAGAATTCTTTTTATTCTTATGATCTGCATCGTTAATCAGTGCAGCTTAGGCTCCAAAATCCTAGTGTTAAATCTTCTTCCTGTCTCTCTCGCTTCCTCCCTTTCCTTCGAGATATTGGAGTTTCGCTGCCGCTGACGTCTTTGTTCCTGGTCCGACTTACTCAAGCTTGACTGCCCAAGACATGGAGAATTTCTACGGAAAAGGATGGGATAGAAGATATAAAATCGTGGGCGCGACGTCGATAGATATTGTCAAGGTCAGTACCTTTGGAGCCGATTCTAAATTTGTACAGCTTCCCTTTATTTGGGGTCCCTTTCTTTCTCTTGCCATCAGTCCCACCAATGCCAAAATTTAAACCTTTCAATTTTGCCTCGACACCCTAGGCCTGCGGACTAGATGATCCCCATGCTCTATTTCTTCCTTACAAGAATGAGCTCATGAACAACAACCCCCCAGCTGTCCCGGCAGTAATCGAAAGAGAAATGCTCGCCCGTCACATGGCCATGGGCTTGCCTTCAGATAAACAGTCAATTGAATACGTCACATCTAATTGCGGAAAGGTGTGAAGGAGGGTCTTGGAGTAGGGAAAAAAATAGAAAGAAATGCATGATTACAGGCATACGAATCGGTTGATATGTCGATAAGGGATGTTAGAAATTGGAATATGAAGCGCCTTCTCTTTTCTGAGTCGTCCATAATCCCTTTTTTTAGGAAAACAAATGTTTAAGCATCGATTTCATGAAAGCATCCCTTGGAGATCAGTATCCCTCCCTGCAGGTACGTGTTTTTCTCTTCCTTCTTCCCCTCCCTAGATGACTTTGGAAAGCGCATACCTCTCACACTTCCTGTGCATTCATCTTGTACTTCAGGTTTATACGTGTGACGTGGCTACTGGAATCAAGACCCCTTTCGTCTATCAACCTTACAGAAGAGATTACATTCGCACATAGGACAAGATGTGGCAGCATGTTGAAGTAGCTAATAGGGTGCGAAAACAAACGACAGAGAAAGTAGGATTGATTTTCCAAAAGGCTACGAGGGATGCTCAGGATATTGCATTCAAGTTTACGCAATTGAATCAAGATAGTTCTAATTCAGTAGAGCTGCGAGGATGATAGATTATTCACGTACAACATGTCCGAAATGCAAGTTGAAGAAGTCGATTCTCAGATCTTCGTAGACACTATGAATGAGTTCATCCTATTTTGGAAATGCATGATTACTTTTTTGCGTTCCTTTCCGATAATATATGGCATAGATTATGTCGGATGCATGTCGAATCATGTTCTTGGTTTTAAGCGTCGCGTGGATTATTTCCTAAGGTTCTCAGACCAAAATTTGCATCCGCTTTCACGACGTTTGCCCCTGTAGACTTGGACTCGTTCATGAAGATCCACCAACCATCCACGCACGACCCTCCTTCATTTGGATCCGCCCTTCCATCATAATCCCGTTCGATGCGCTCCCCACTAGCAAGAGTTTTCGGTATCGTGGATCGATTGGAGATCTTGTGATCAAACAAATTATTATAGAAAAAAGGGAAGAAAGTAATTAATGTGATCAGTAGGGGGAAACCGACACAAAGACATATTTGGATAGCAAGAGCCGGTAATTGTTTATGAGGATTCACTGCCATGTCCTCCATTTCCTGAAATATTATTATTACTTACTTGTTTCCAACAATCAGACGTGACGAACAGAAGCCCTGAACAAGAAATGACTTTCCATTAAGTATCAAAGAATGTAAATGCTGATAGCCCTCATCTTCAATCGGCATCCCTTACCTTCTTCTGTTGTCTGTGGACAAGCTGTCCTCAGTTTGATGTAAAGGTCCCCTGAAAGGAATGATGCAACCAAATTTCCGCCCTCATACGTGGCACCTGCATTAGACCACCAGTTGTAGCCTTATGAACAGATAATAAAATAAAAGAGCTTGTCATTTATCATCGAAGACGTTATTACTCTCGTTGATCGAAGAACCAATTCTACGGTCGCCTTTTGAGAAAACCAAGCAGAGAAGACCAAGTATGGCGCGAACGAGGATATCACATACCGTTGTTTGCGACCTCATTGCCCATCGCGAGGGCGTATCTTGTCCACGTTCCCTCTACCCTTTCTGCCTTACTTCCCGCTACCCGCAAAGACTTAGAGGTGCGCTCGACAGAAGACGCTCTTTCCTCTACCGGCCTAATTTCCTTTTTCCGCTGCCCAGGAATGTCGAGGCTGTCGGTCGCTTTAGGAATGAGGATAGGTCTTTGCAAACCTTGAACAATCTCTTTCAGGCGGGTTGGGGTAAGGCCTGTGGAAATGATTTACAAGTGATGTCCATTCGTCACGTGATTTGAATGCTTTTCGCAAGACTTTACTTTTGTTGTTATCCCCACCATCATAGCAATGTTTCCGACTTACCCTCTCCCTCCTTGACCACGAGCCCCCCAGGCTCTGATGGTGCCCCCGGATTGAGGCCGAAATAGGCCATACCGTATTCGATATTAACTGATGAATAAGTGAAGGGAGATTAGGTATAAGGAAAGGCATGATTGTGACAATATATCGAAGAAGGAATGAATCGGAAGATGATAAAGACCTGGATTGTCGCCATTGTTGAAGACGAGGTAGGTACCCTCGAAGACAGGTGTAGTGCCCTGAAAATTAAGATAGACAGAAACGGATATTTGCTTCATTAAGGATAGTTTTATTATCCTTGAGTCTCATTCGCGATCCATTACCTTGTCATGGTATGCGTAAGTCTGGTACGGGTACGCCTCAATCTCTACATCGCCAAGACCTGCGGCATCCCAGCATGCTTGGGTGACCTTGCCAGGTGCAGAAGCACAATGAACTAGAAGGGCCTTCAAATTTAAAGATTCAAGGGGAAATATCATTTCAGTGTGGAAAGACAAAGTAGGACATACTTTGAAATGCAACCAGGCAGTAGTGTCCAATCGGAAGAAGAGAAAATGACGAAATAAGAAAGGATTTATGAGAAAAGAAGCGCTCACTTTGAATTGATCTCCAGAAAGAAATGCGAGCTGGGTATTGGCTTCCTCTGCATACTCTGCATAGAAACCAGCATCCGTCACGTAGCACTGCAGGCAAGGAAAAGCGGCAAAGTCCTTGACCCATCCTGCACCAAAAAAAATAGGAACGGGAACGAGAGGATGAAAATTGAGAAATTCAATATCCATTTGCTATTTTTTTGCATCATATCTACAATATTTCAATCATAATTTATCTTTTTTGACGACTTACCATCTGTCAGGAGCTCAACGGGAGCTAATGATACGGGGATGGCAAAGGTGTACTCTACGCGTTGTTGTTTGTACAATAACTCCGGAAATATGTTTCCATCGACCACTAGAGTTGTCGCTAATGTATTGTAAGGATTTCCAGACGCCGTTCGGTTGAAATGAACCGCTGTGTTGCTGCTATATCCTTGTACCGGTGTGATTGCTCGTAAAGAATGTTGAAGCCTCTGGGCAGTAGTACTTGTATTCAGAGTTATCAAGAAAAATACCACAAGAAGGTGATGGACGACCATCATGATCGACGTGTGAGATCTTTGACGCCGCTAACCACGGCTTAAACCCTGGAGAAAAAGTGCCACTGTGGTGGCTGATTGATTCAGAGACGGAAGCGGAGTAAATTTGGAGGTCCGCAGATACTTGTCCAACCTCCCCTCGTACAAGAATCACAGAGAAGGACCCATTATAGAACTCCAAAAATAAGTCAGCAATGCTTTGACTCCTTCATTGAAAGACTGGGCAAAATTGCAGTCAACATACAATTCCTACGTGGACAGTAAACGCTCTCACCACTCGCTCGAGCCAGATCCGAGAGACGTCGAAACCCGCTAACGGCCAACTTCAACTTGTTTCGAGCCTTCCACTTGAACAAGGTTGGAGGGGAATTTAATTATGCTTGGTGGGCGGCTCGAATATAGTTATATAACCCAGTTTAATGCCTGTGTCCCTATTTCAACTACTTCTTTAAATTGTGTTTTTCTCACGGTTTGCTTTCTAGCTCATGACTTACGTAAGCTTGTCAACTCAGTTACTTCCCCTGCATACCTACAGAATAGCAATGATGAGGCCCCTCATCCTGCACTGTGCTTTGATAATCGCATTGACGCTTTATCCTGGTGTTTTTATGCATTCGTCATCCACTTCTGCAATTATATGTGCTGCCACTACCGGAGATGGGGATCAAGGCGCAGTGACTGAAGTTCCCCATCGATCCTTGTGGGAACTTTCAGTGGTTTGGGACAAAGTTGGACACTTCGTGGCTCGACTAATATCTGGATATATCAGTCCAAATGATGATTGCCTTAAGGGTAAAATTCAGGGATCGAGTGACGCACTTAAGGAAGCAACTCCACTTGCTGGTAACGAGAGCATGACTGTTCAGAATCCGTCACGTAATGACTCCGTACCAATGAGAACGCACCGTCTTGAAAATCGTGAACTTGGTTTGATCAAAGAAGAATCTGATATGGAGCAACGCAAACGTGCTTTGAAATGGATGCAGATCTCCAGAGCCAAAGATGTAATTAATCACGAGCGCGTATGGGCTACTTTGAATGAAGATAAGCATGACATGGAGACCGCAAATGTCGTTACCAGCTCGCAGCAAGAAGAATCGGATGATCTACAGAATACCCGTCAAACCTTTCAAAACTCGCAACGGCCAGTATTAGTGGGAGATCTAGTAGAACATTATTCCTCCACTAGCACCGTCATGCAAGACATTCCCGATAGCACAGGCGAGAAACAATACGCGCAAGACACGCACAAGATTCTCCAAAGTTCCGATGAAACTCCTAAGCCCTCAGAGCAGCCTACAACTAAAGAGCAAGACTCAACAGGGAACGTGGACGATTCGTCCTCTATTCTAACAACGGCAGAGGGTCATACCTCGGCACATGGCAATCAAATTCAGGGAGATGAAGACTCAGAGAAGTCTGTCTTTGGAAAGGCCTCTACACCGCCAGATGGGATACATTCAAATGTTCGTCGGCTTTTTATCCATCCTGAGGAAGATAAATTCAGAGCAGGCCCAAAATCAGAAGCAGATGCGAGTAACAATTTCGGTAGTCCCTACTATGGCAAGGATGGCGAACTTTGGTCGAAAGTTCATCACAGGTCTGATGCGCTTACGGGTTTTCCATTACAAAGCCATGATATAGATCATGGACAACGCATTCACGGGCATCATCGTCATTTACGGCAACAAGCGAACCCGGACATGACGGAGATGGAGCTTGCTGAAGTTCGGGATGAGGCACGGGAGGAATTGTTGCAGGCCTTGCGACATGCCTCGAAAAAGACTCAAACGCAGCGATCCGACGCCTCGGTGAAGGTCAACTTAGAGTCGGTCTTAAATGCCTTAGCGGTCGATCGTCCCGCGGTTGCAAGGCTAACGACAGATTTAAACGGCGAAAAGAAGCTCGACCGTAAAATTGATGTCAAGAAGGAACAAATACTCTTGCCAGGGACTAAATATCAGCCAGAGGTAGAGAATCCTGTGCCTTTAGGTCGTCGCAGTCTCCGGGGCCTGCAACAAGCAGGGATTGGCACTGGAGCCGGTGTCGGAGCGGCCTTGGCGGGTTCGCTTACCGAGGCACAGAAAGCAGAAATGAGACAGATTTTTTACGATGCGGCGCTGGCCATGGTGAGGGAATTGGCTCGACAGGCGTTGAATGCTGAGCAAGGAGGTAACCCAAGTACTAATGCCCTTCGTTTGGGGTCAGAAAAGGGTGCAGGAACCAATGCTGTCAGCCAAGACGCATACGCGAACGCATTCAACGCTATGATCAATGCAATCGGCTCGAAGGAGGCGAAAAATGTGAATGACGCAATCGCCTCGCACTCTGGAGGTCCTGGTGGAGTGGAAAAACGCGGAGGAAAAAGAGATATTTCTAAAGGGGCTGATGGAAAGGCGTCAGTTACAAAGAAAAGTCTCTTGGAGGTAGCCCGTGAGGTTGCTCGTCACAACAGTCCCTCTGCAGCTCGCCCTCCTGCGCCATCGGCTTACAGGCCCAAAGGGCCCCGAACATTGCGAGGCTTGAAGAACGCCTCTATCCGTATCCCTGTACCGTTTACACGAGATCCGTCCTCGAACGACTCATCACCCACATTTATTTATAATGGAAGCGACGCCGTGTTTGTGCCTTTGCGTCAGGTGGATCCCTCTGCGCAAGACGAAGCCTTTTCCCGTATCCGTCCGTTAGGCCCGATCATCCAAGGAGCGTCAGGAGCTCTTGGTGGAGAGGCTATAACAAAATTGGGAGAACATCAACAGGTCAAATCTTTATCAGGAGGGCTGGGTGACGTCAAGGGTAATGAGAAGTTCGTAGCTGACGCCGATTGGGCTGCAATGGTCTTGTCAATGCTTACAGAACACCAAGGAAAAGAAGACATGGATCAAGATTCGGGTGAACGCTTCTTGGTTGGCCTTGAGACATCCTCTTTACCCGCTATGGGTCCCCTTCATCCCCTGGCTGATGTGTCGGATCACACGATGACGGCAGGGGATACGGGATCGAGAATGTCAACGGGAGCGGACCCTACAATTGACGATGCCGTGGGCATGGCCACTAAAAATGATTTTACACCCAAACTTGAGTCGCGAACAGGGCTACTACAGCATCCATCCACTCCTTCCTTCCGCGCTAATAGCGGTCCGCATTCTCACAAACTAGGGATAGCAACGCCAGCGGATGGACTCGGTAAAGTTATATCCAGAATGACGGGGCCATTGGAGGTCGGCAACATGGATCATGAAGAGCGAAAGGGAGATGAAAACAAGGCGCAGTCAGAAGACAGAAGCGACCTGTCACGAACGCAAAAAGGTGGTTTAGATGATAAATTCTACGAGCGCGCAACGAGCCAGCTGATGTCGCACAGTGCCCGCAATTTTCAAAAAATGCAAGACGCAGTAAACAGCATCATGGCACAGGAAGGAATTATGACATGGGAGGACGGGATAAATGATTTTAATGATTAGAGAGGAATAGTCAGTCAACCATATGAAATACGATGACACTTTTAAAAGGTAAGAGAGATCGCATTTATAGCAAGTGATGAAGTTTACTCTCTACTGCATGCAATCTGCTCTACAATACGGATAGAAGACATTCATGCCAATAAAGTAGCAGAGAAATGCCATACACATACGGAGCATCTATCACTGGTATGTGCGCACAATAGCAACAAATAAAAAGTGCAATATTTTGAACAAAATGTAACGTCACAACAGAAAAGAGGGTTGACACACAGAGATATATTTAATCCTTCTTTATCTTGTGCATTAATTAGCTAAAGCATCATTTAATTATTGGGAAACGCTTTTCCCGATTGCGCTCGTGCATTCAAGGGCATAATTTATGTAGAAGGGCGATGTCCTGAATTCTTTTGGTATCTATAGACTGCATTCCCAGCTTTTGAAAGTGTGTGAGCCTTCTTCTGTTAACCTCTACTGCCTCATTTGATGACAAATTTCTCGTATTGTTCAACGGGTACATTTGGTTGTGTTGAATATCCAGTTTCCTAGTTTTAAGCGATTCGTCTTCCTGTTGCCTCCTTTCTTTCCTATTACGTACAGGTTGATTACCGCTTTAATGAGCAGTGGTACTGATTCAAATGCTGCTGTCGCTGCGATTGATCCCGCTTATTGTGCTACACTTTCCTGGTTGATAACCGATCTATGCGAGCCTAAGCATCTCACAGGCATCAATAAGACATGGTTTCTCGCGTACTGATAGTTTCTCGCGTACTGCCTCTATATTATCAACTTGGAAGCTGGTGGCGCGCTTGCAAATTGAAGTAGCATCAATCTATTTTTCCTGCCTCTTCTCTTGTATTGTGCTATAGTCTCGCTAGCTGCTGCTAGTCCTTATTTATTTGCTACGCATTTTTCCCACGTCGCTAATAGATGACATTAGTCGTCAAAAGGCCGCATAAAATTCATTCAAAATGGGTTTTTAGTAGATCTCCATTCATTTGTTGGAATTTATTCTCCAACGTTGCCACTTCTTTCTCAAGAAGGTATGTGTGTACATAATTATATCTAAAATCTTCTGATGGGCTTCACAAAGTCTTGTCACCATCACAGCGCAAATGTATTGTCGGCCGTGAAAGATGTCGGGACGCCTTGCAAAAGAAACTCAACGGTAGATTCAAAAAACCGTTTAAAATTTGAAGTGTGCCTGTTCGTGCGGGGGGAGCAGTTTCAGTGGAGCAGATGGAAATATTTCTCAGGCTTCCATCCTAAGAGTATCCTTGCCGTAAACTGGTTTTATATTGCGAAAATCTATGAGGGCGAGCTACTACTCTGTCAGCACGCCAATCTTTGTGTATGGAGTGAACACAAGTGGCAGGGACACCAGAAGAGACCATATAAGATCGTGTGCGTAAGTGAACGGGACGAGAAGGAGCACAGCGATTCAACTCTCCCTAGAATACGAGAGATATGCATGTTCACCCCTCCGAACCTTTATTTGTTACTTGCGCACTTTATCAAGCTGGTGTCTTTTGCAAAGTCCTCTAAAAGCGTAGCACGTACTAGAAGACATGTACCTGCCGATAAGACGGAAAGACATTCAGAAGACGCTCAAAGTAGTCTTAGTTTAGAGTTCATAGAGACATCAAGCCCTGGTTCTGCCTTGTGTAGTGAATATTATGATATTTTGGAGTCATACAACGAAGGGACTTTAATGAGAGGTGGTAATACGATGTCATCCGAGCACAGACGAGCGTTTGTTTCGAGCCTTCGAAAAGGGATGATGATTCAGAGCGATACATAGCTGCTCCACATAACGGCCTTATACAGATGTCCCTCTATCTAAGTAGCTTTCACGTTGATATTCACTGTTTCATACTTTCTTTCGATCCCCTCCTCTTTCAAACCGTAGCTACAGGGAGAAGCAATAGGAGGAAACACAGACATCTAGGTCAATGGACACCGCACCAACGGTGACCTCGCTTCAGCTAGATTCATCTACAAGCTCCACTTTGCCGTCTTCCTCAGACCTGACATTATCATCTTCTTCCGCTTTTACGACTCCTCCCTCCTTACCGATGTGCACCGCCGTGCATCCCTCGATCGCAACCACGCTTTCTCCCTCGCTCTCCTCTTCCTCAGCCTTCCTTTCTTCATCCACGCATTCTCTCAGCGGTGGATTAAGTCTCCCAAGTACTACTGCGGACCAATTACTCCCGAGCCTGCAAAGCAGCACTGAAAGTCTTGGGGGCGACAGCACTACGAGTTCGAGCAGCAAAACGACCTCTGGCAAAGCGAAGGGAGCAGGAGGAAAGAAGAAGGAGGGAGAATCTCAAGGAAATGGTAGGAAACCTGCAAATGCCCCGGTTACAATCGCCCATTCTCGCACAGGCCACACGTGGACTTCTGAGCAGGATGATTTGCTCAGGTAAGGGAAAATTTTCGGAAGCGACAGGGGAATGTGGGAAAGAGGATATAAAATGGGAAGACAAGGCGGGTAGTGAGGAGGACCTACAATAAAACCCTTAATTGACCGCTTTCTTTGCCCGGTCGTGATCGTTCTTACAGAGAGGCCATTTTGCGGAACGGTACTGACAAATGGGCTGCCATCACGGAGCACATGCTCCCCTTCTCTTTTTCGAGCGACGAGTGCGCCGTTCGCTGGGACGAGATCAAAGATGTCCCTGTGAAAGGACCCTGGTCCGTTGAGGAGGTATGGAGTAGCAAAAAGAGGAGGGGAGAGTGTGAAAAGAATGGAAAGGTCGGTGGCCGAGGGCAGAGCAGGACATCAACTTTGCGGCTTCATTTGCATCTCGGACTCACTTCTCTTTTTGCCTTTAGGACGCCCTCCTCCAGCAGCTTGTGGGTCGATATGGACCACGGCCAAAGAAATGGTCGATGCTGGCCCAGCACAT
The DNA here is from genome assembly GCF_000240725.1 of Microchloropsis gaditana. Classification (NCBI taxonomy): domain Eukaryota; class Eustigmatophyceae; order Eustigmatales; family Monodopsidaceae; genus Microchloropsis; species Microchloropsis gaditana. The sequence continues at coordinate 22,043 of NW_005803716.1, forward strand.
CCCCGGGCGGGCGGGGAAGCAGTGCCGAGAGCGGTGGCTAAACCACCTAGATCGAAGCGTGAAGAAAGGGGAATGGGAGGAGGGCGAGGACGCTATCCTGTGCGATGCCCAGCGGCGTCTGGGCAACAAATGGAGTGAGATTGCCAAACTCCTGCCCGGAAGGGCGGAGAACAGCGTCAAAAACCGCTTCAAGTAAGTGCAAGAATGCAAAAGACGGGTCAAGGGAGAAGAGGACAAGTGGAGGGCCGAGAAGTAGGGGTAGCTGCGAGTAATAATGCAACTCTTTCCCTCTTTCCCCTTTCGCCCTTCTGTTCCTCTTCCTTATCTCTCCTCCCTGATATTCTCCTCTACGCTCCAGCTCACTTATCACGCGCCGAAACTCCCATCGCTATGGCCCCGGGCCCCTGGGAGTAGGCGAGCTCTCCACCATCCTGCCCTCTTCCTCCGCCCCTCCCTCGGCCCCGTGCACACCGTCGAAGACCACAGCTACCCCAACTCCCACCATCCCTGCTCCGGGAGCAATGCCTAGGCCACAGGCCCCCCCCATAGTCTCCTTTCCCTTCCCTTCCTCGCCTGCTCGTCCTGCGATGGGCCCGAGCACTGGCGCTGGATCGAAGCGGAAAACGGAGGGCGCAAAGGGGGAAGGAGGGGAGGCCAGGAAGAAGACTTGCTTGAGCAAATCAGCAGCTCAGGAAGGGCAAGGCGGGAAAAAAGAGGGAGCTGCTGCCTCCAAGAAACAGGGAGGACAAGGAGTTTCGGGCAAAGAGGGGGCTGATGCGCCTATTCCCTCCGGCCCTACATTCTATTCCCCCACCTCGATGGAAGCTTATTTTGCCTTCCTCAACAAATTCGACCCCCAGCAATTTCTGCAACTAACCCAGCAGCAACAGCAACTCCTGTTTTCAGCCCAGCCATCGTCCGGGCTCAGCTTCGGGGCAGGACTTCCCTTTCTTCCCCAGCCCACCGGAGCTGGCACGCTGCACGCTCCACCGGCCTTCCTCCCTACCGCCCCGCTTCCACCAGCCACGACCAACAAGACTAAGGGCCAGACCAAAAAGGGAACAAAGGAGCAGGAAGACACTCAGCATGAGCAACAAGACGGGCAAGAGTTGGCGAGCGAGCTGCAACTTTTCCTTGGAGCTCCCCTGTCCACGGACGCATCCCATGCTCCTCCTCCCTGTTTCCCGCCGGCTTCCTCGTCTTCCTCTGCCCCCTCTGCCGCTGGTTCAATTTTGCCAGTTACAGAGGCCGATACTCAAGATTACCTTTCCCAGCTGGGGCTCCTGCAGCCAAAGCCCGCCGTCTCCCCCTCTTCTTCTTTCCTCCCTCCATCGTCGACTCCTACGCTCGCCGTACCGGACGAAAAGTCTCGGAGGGAAGCGGCCGCGGGGGCCCGGGAAGGAGCACACCTGCGTGCAAAGGACGTCGGTATTGGGTCCGGTTCTTCCTTGAGCATTGACATGCCCGGCGAGCCACAGTACGTAATGGACGGAGGAATGGAGAGGGAAAACTTTCTTGTGAAAATGTTTTTCCGGGGGCACCCAACGGTTGTCAGGGCATTGCTTAACCATTTTACGTTCTCCGATTTTACCTTTCCTTACCCCTGCAGCGGACTTGCGTCGGAGGCGGGGCAAGGCCCGCAGGTTGACGACTTATTCTTTGCGCAGGGAGAGGCCCAGGTAGGAAAGACGTGAATGACAGTCGTTGGAGATAGAATCGAAGGATGCACGGGCATTTTCAACATAGTCTCACGAATAGACTAACCATTGAGCTACTACACGGTCGTCACTTTTTTAAAATAATCCCTGCGCTTTTTCCCACTCTTGTGCGTTTTTCTTCTTTTTCCTCCTGCCCCTCTAGGACCTCTTCCATGTCTCCTTGGACAGCCAAGGGTGGGAAGCTGCACGACTAGTAGGCGAACAGGACGCTCCTGGTGCCTCCGTGCCGCTCTCTGACTCTCTTCCTCCTCTCTACGGATCGGCCCACGACACGCTGAAGGCAGAAGGACGAGAGGGAAAGGAGCCGCTTGAAGTGTTAAATAATACTCCTTTGGAGCAAGAAAGAGGGGAAGGGAGAGAAGAAGGAGGGGTGTTCATGCAACACTTCCTGACAGCCTTTGGAGCGGCTGAGCAAGTGCTGCCGCCCTGCTCCCAGGCGGAAGGACAGCACCAGCACACTGACAAGGCTAGCGGCAGAGGCAGCAGCCTTGGATCCTGGAGGGAAGAGAGAAGAGATGGAGGTAAAACCCTGAAACGAGGGAGGAGGGAGGAAGAGGATGATGATTCTAACATGATGCACCTGATGATGATGAGCGCGTCGTCAACGGCCATAGAAGAGATGCTGACAGATCTTGTCGACGATGATAAGGAAGAAGATAACGTGTGGGGAGATGGTCAAATCAAGCGGCAACGACTTGAAATTCTGTGAAGAAAGGCGACTGATGAACGGTAGAAAAGGGGAACAAAAGGGGTTTTGTGAGTCGCTTGAGAGCTAAGCGACCATAAAGAGAAGCCGGAGAAATGCATATGGGAAGATGAGAGAAGAAGACTCATCAGGATGAAATGCTGTGAGCCAGGCTTATACATCATGGTAGAGAGGGAAGGCAAATGGAGAGCAAGGGGATTCTTGATAGTGTGAGGGCTGAGAGGAGGATACATCATACCCTTAGCCTACATTATTTCTATTGAAACCTACATTGCTATGGAGACATTCTATCCCACTCCTAAGAAGATGGAAGGAGAAAAGATGAGACCCCAGAAAAGAGAGGGTGAAGAGTTCCGAAAGTATCAGCACTATCTCCACACATGCCGGTGTGGTGGGCAAATCTTTTCGTCTTACTGCGTAATTCGAAGAAGGCGGAAGAGGGGAAACAAGGTGTGGGATTCGCCAAGAAATGGCACCGCTGATGACTTTGCTGGAATCTTGAATTTTTGAGCGCTCTTTGACTTGATGGGTCAGATATTTATGACTTATCGTGGGATCGGATGACTTCAATATTTAAGGTCGCCTGATAGATGTCATGCGCACTCAAGAAGCAGGAATTCCAGTGCATGCAAGTTTAAACATGGAGGTGAAAAACATTTACATGAAAGTCGCTCGATAACTACATCGAGAAGAGCTGATGTTTAAATGAGGAAGCGTCGGATCAGGGATAAATTTGTAGCAAAGGTAGAGAAATCGCACGAAAGACGGTGAGAAGACTTGCGCAAGCGGCTTGTATGAGCTTGTGAGGACTGACCTATGCTATATGAGATGATCCTTGAATGATAAGGGACCGACCACTTCATTTGCGCAATAATTACAAAAGGACATAAAACAAAAGCATTGTGTATCATTCCAAGCCTAACGGCGTCAAAAAGGATCTCCTCAATATTTATGTCCCACACTTATTTTGACTTTTCTGAGAGTTTCTTATTTCTTCTCTTCAATTTACATGAAATAATATACAAGAATCGGAGAGACAATAAATCTTTGATACATCCGAACCCCGGAACATGATTTCTGTGCCCGTGTAAAATCAAACAGGAAAATATGTCTTTTCGGGGGCAAGAGTTTGCACCCATGATTATTTTTTATGAAAGCTGATTTCTTTTTACAGAAATAAAAATCAATTTAAGAGGAGTCTCGAGATGAATAAAAAGGAAAGCAGCAACACTTAAAGTAAGCTGTCTCGCTTGCCCTCGGAGGGCATTGATTTGAACCTTCAAATTCAACGGCCGTAAACGGTTTCGACGTATTTAGCTCGATCCTTCATTAATTCCCTGTGAGAGCATGTCTCCCTGTCCCTCATCAACGTCTCCGGCTATTCTAAGACTTCAGAGGCTTTCGCAATCGACACGTGGAGCAATTTAATGCTATGTTTTTGTGAAGCAAAAGCCATGACGTAATATCAGGGTTGTCGTGTCCTTACTTCTTGTCATAATCCTGTGTGGAGCATTTCCAGCCCTGTGCCAATAAACAAAATGTGTCACGCAAAATTTAATGTAATCACATTAAGGCTTTACCAAGAAAAAAGCTGTGCTTCGCCAGAAGCAAACGATGTCAATATTCTCTCGAATATGATTCAGCTATCCATAGCTTCCCTCGAGTTCAATGAGGACCTATTGCCCTATCTTCCCCGGTTTCACGCGTTCTTCTCTCTCATGCGCACAGCTGTATAAGATGTCAGTGAGTGTTACACGCGAGACAAGCATCATAAGTGAGCTCCGAGGCCGAGACCATTATCCGGGTGCTTTTACGTTTGGGAACCAAACAATGCCAGCTCAGCAGATGCAAGGGGAAAACGTCGAGCGAATTGAGAATCTAGGAGAGTATTTTGCAATAAACTCTTTTGAAAATGATTCAAATGCTACTCAAGAAACCGCTATGATGAGTGAAATGGGAGAAGATGTCACTAATCAAGGGAATGCCGGCTACAACGCGGAGATCGAAGAGGAGGAGGAGGGGATGAGGGAGGGAAACATTGCAGAAGATGATAGCAACAATGGAGCTAGCCATTATGACAATTCCTCATTGGAACAACCTTTGCCAGTCGACAGCAGGTCTACCGCGGCACATTCTTTATCGCCCAAACAGTTGTTAACGTCGCCCCTCCTTCGTGCCCTCCGAGTCGCTACAGGGGCTGGCAGCATTGTAAAGTCGCCCACGCCCCGACGCACGATTGATATGGACAGTCCCGGAGACACAAGTGCTTCTTGTTCGTCCTCGGGTCGCGAGGGGAGGGGATGGAAGCTGCTGCGAAGACGGCAATCTTCCTCGGCATCCACACTTCTAGGCGCAGGCTCCCCGTTCCTGACCTCTTTGCGCACTCCGGCCAGCGCAGAAACAGACAACGGACGGGGAAGGAGAAGAAATGGGCAAGAGGCAAATGCATCGACATTTTCCTTTTATCCTCTGAAGCCGAAGATGGAGAAGGATAAAGAGAACGAAGGAGAGGAAAGGGAAGGGGGCACGCGGCTTTTGAAGATCTTGAACGTGTATGGGCTTTGGCCAAGGGGGAGACAGGAAGGGAAGGATTTGAATCATAGTGCGGCCGTGACAAGGGAAGAGGAGCTGCTGGACCTAAGCGAGGAGAAGCAACTTTGCCTTCTCGACAATCGGGGCAACAATGCGCTGCTGCTTGCCGCGCGCCTCCAGGACTGGCCCATGCTCCAGAGGCTTCTTCAAGCCGGATGGGAGCAAAGCGTGAAAAATGCGTACGGAGAGACCCTTCTTCACCTTGTAGTGGGCGGAAGGGGAAAGAGCAATGCATTTATTGCTCCCGCCCTGTTATCGCGGCTGGCGGAGGGGCTCATGGAGGAAGGAGGATGGAACACTCGCACGGCAATTGGGAGGACGCCCTGGTTGGAGGCGGCCGTGTGTGGGAATGTGCTGGGACTAGAAGCGCTGTGGGAGGGAGGGGGGAAGAGAGGGCTAGAAATAGAGGCGGTGGATAATGAGGGGAGGAATGCACTGCACCTGGCCGTCATGTACAAGAAGGAAGAAGTAGTGGAATGGCTCACGAGCATGGAGTGGGAGGCGGGGAATTGGAAGAAGGGTTGGAGAAGAGGACTCTTGCTGGAGGGACGAGACCGGGAAGGCATGACTCCCTTGCATCTGGCCGCCATGTTTAATTCTCCCCGGATGGCTGCCTGCATGGTCCGGAAAGGGGGGCTGAGAGTGGGGCCGCCGAGAATGCCAGGCACGAGACGCCGGTGGACGTAGCGGAGCGATTCGGACACACCTGGACAAGGCGGGCCTTGGAAAGTATCCTGGCGGAGGGAGAGGGCGAGGGCACGGAGGCGGAAGCGGTCATCGAATCCCCAACGATGACCAAGGCACGATTGCAGGCAGGCGGGGAGGGAGGGCGGGAGGGAGGCGGGGAGGGAGGGCAGCAGGTTCAGATGAGAGTCGGGGGCACAGAGGTGTGCTTGGACGGGCCCGGGCTGGAACGGATAGAAGTGCTGGGGGGATGTGCGTAGTAGGGAGAGAGGCATGTGGCACGTTTGCGGAAAGCTATAGAGTATATATATAGAAGAGGCAAAGGAGAGAGGCTACGTGAAAGAAATGAATAGGAGCCTGGCGACCCCCTGTCAACCATCTTATTTACTTAAACATTTTTATACGGTGCACTGATGTTGCGGGGTCGACCTGTACATTTGAGGCTCGCCGTCCTACTCTCTAGTTCCCCCCCTCCCTTTCTATGACCCTCCCTTCTCCTATTCTTCTCCCCACCACTGCCCTTAACGCGTCGCTCAGCTGCCCCATCGCATGGTAGTCTTTCCGACCTTTGCCTTTCGACCAACCCACTTGTCGTGTTCCCCCTACTATTCCCCCTGCGGCGGCGCCTGTCGTGTCTTCTTCCACTCCCCCAACATAGATCTTTCTGCCCTCACCCCCCTTTCCTCTCACCCAGACGCGCTGCAACTGATCAATGTACCCCGCCACCTGAAAGAGAGGGCGAGACAGTGGTCGAGGAAGGAGGGTAATCATAAGGCGTGTGAGGCTCTGGATCCGTGCACAGGCCACCGATCCCCACCCATTTCTCAGATAAAGGGCTGGGTCCAGGACCGGCGGCCCCTACCATGTCGTCCTCTCTTCCGCCCGCAGGAGACGAACCCCTTGCCCTACCTTGCCGTCCAGGATCAGCGACACGAGCAGGCTCTCGACGTCCTCTTCGGGAATGTCATTGAGCTCACGAGCAATATGGGCCAAAGAAACGCGCGTGTAGGGCACAAGGAGCTTGGTTATGACCTGAGGAAACGAGCGGGGGAAGTTAGGAGAGCAGCCCGCGACCATTCGGGGTCCACCAATACGATAGTAGGACGTGGAGGCATGAGGGTAGCATGGCGTTCCCGCATGTCTTTAACGGTCGAGCAGGCGCATAATTGTCTGATGCGTACCTGTGTGCGGATCGTAATTAGAAGCTGATCGATGTGGGCCCGGACAAAAGTGTCCCTGGTCAGTGCCTGTCGGTGTGTCTGGAGAGAGGAAAGTGGGGAAATCAGAGGTCGTGGACAAGGCGGAAGCAGGGCGTAGAGGAGGAGGCAGACCAACACCTTCAAGATGGTCTCAAAGGCTTTCACGTCGTGATTCTGGAAGGCGAGGATGAGGTTGCGCATGGCCACCACCTCCCGCTCCTCCTTGTAGGGCTTGGCCTCCTGAGAACGAGGGGCAGGGGTGTGCGAGGAGGAGCCGTGAGGGTGCATGACTTCTTTCAGTTGTGTGGTAAGAGCATGGAAAGCCAAGCCTCCTTGCCCGCACCTGGCTATCGAAGGGGTCGATGGTGGAGGCGTGCAGCATGGAGGCGAGGACGAGGTACTTAAGGAGGGTGAAGCGCCGAGGATCCCCCGCCTCGTCGTAGCACTTGAAGGAGGAAAAGAAGGCTTGGATGGCCGCGTTGTAGTCTGAGGAGGGCGTGACGGAGGGGCAGGGAGTGGAGGGAGCGGAAAGGAGGGAAGAAAACGTTAGGCCTGGGCCTGCGGGGGGCGCCCTCCTCTCAAGGGGCAAGGGGACGGCGACCCAAGGAGAAGAAATAATGGTGCGTGGGATATCACTGGCCTTTCTCGTCCATGTACATGCGTCCGCCGCACTCCTGGAGAACTCCTAAAGTGCGGGGGTGGGGCACACCCCAGGTGATGCCGAGAGCGAGCTTGTAGAGGTCCTGGGAGTTTGGGAGGGGAGGGGGGAAGGGGGAAAGAGAGTGGAATTGGTCGCGTCAATGCTGCGCAGAGGAGAGAAACAAGCCAGAGGAGCGGCTGAGCGAGAGCTACAGAGCCGAAGGGTTGAAGGGCCTGGGCGGCAGCACGCGTTCCAGGCGCAGAGGCGCTCAGAGAGAGGGAGAGAGGGAGGAAAGGAGGGAGGGAAGGGGGGAGGAGGGGCAGGACCTTGAGCTTCCGCGAGTCCTTCTGTAGAGCAAAAAGCTGCATCTGCAGTGCGTACACCTCGAGCAGCTGGGTGCCCCGCTTGATCGTGTCCCCACCCGCACTGCCGTCCTCTCCCGGCCCCTCCAGCGGGCCCTCGCAGGACTTGAGCAGGTCCTTGATGAGGCGCTGGAGTCGACCGAGGAGGCGAACGCTCTCCTCTGAGGGGAGGAACGAGGGAGAGAGGAGGCAGTGGAGGGTGAGAATGAGTGGGCTGCCGCGGCAGGACGGTATCGAGCCCGAGACAAGGGGTAAGAGAGGAGAGGAAAGGCGCCAGGCCCTGTGCTCACCGCCCTCCTTCTGCATGGCCTCGCTTAGCAGGAGGTGCCCGAGCTTCAGGTTCGTCTTAAACCAAAGCCGCTGGTTCCTTCTCCTCGCCCCTCCCTCCGCCCGTCCTTCCCTCCCGCTCTCCTCCCCTCCCTCCAGCCGTGCAAGGGTGGTGTCGTAGAGGGCGCGAAGGAGGGAGGGAGAGGAGGAGGAAGAGACCAGGTCCAGGACGGAGTCCAATCCCTTCTCCGCAACGTTCTGAGAGGAAGCAGAGGAGGAAGGGAGGAAACGAGGATGAGAACGCATAGAAGACAGAGCCAGGGGCCATTGCAGAGGTCTCAAGGCGTCCGCGGGGCCCCACGACGAGACACGCAGAGAGCGGTGACAGGAACGGGGACAAAGGACGGTGGGCACCTGTGTGACTGCGGCCCTGGCACTATGGGAGGATGCAGGCGTCACGGTGTAGTGGTCAAGAAGGAAGACATAGCGCTCGAGCATCGCCTGGGCGGGAATGAGAAGAGAGAGGCCGGGGGAAAAAAAGAGGGAGGAGGAGGACGGCTTCAGACCTGGGTCTCTTCTTTCTCCCTTCCATGCCTCCTAAATGCCGCAGTCATCATCCCTACCTCGTACTGGCCCAGGGCAAAGAGCATCTTTACGCTCTGCTTCAGCGCCTTGAAGCCCCATTCCCCCCTTTCGCCCGCCGCCTCCAGCCTTAGCACCTCCTGCATCCCCTCCACCGCCCCCGCCAGGTCCCCTTGAGCCTTGAGGCCTTTGGCTGGACCGTGTAGGGATCGAGAATGAGAATATATGTTTTTGGGGGGATGGCGATGCGAGTGCCGGAGAGTTCTTGGTTTTGGTCATGAACGTCGTGAAAGATCTCTTCCACTTCCCATTCGGCCCTTTTATCAGACGCGTTGACCGATCTCCCTGTTCCTCGATTCTTTTGTCCCTTCTCCCTCCCTTTCCCACGTTCATCGCTTCACATACCAGCATAATAAGCGTTTTCGAGCACCACATCGGCTTCCTCCACCTCCTCGTCGCTGTACTCGAAATCGTACTCCTCCTCCTCCATATCCTTGTCGTCCTCATCCATGTCCTGGCTGCTACGATGGAGTCCGCCGATTTATAGAAATGCAATCTTACTATAGAAGTCAGCTAGACGACTGAAAGCATGAAGATGCAAAGTCCTTCCAGCGCCTTTCCTTTATTTTATCTACTTTCTTAACCTCCTGCTCCCCCCGCGACAGCAATTGTGGCTGCTGAAAGACAATTATGTCCCCACAAACGCCAACCCTTTCCGCCTGTACTAGCTATAAGAAAGAATTTTGACTCCAACGGCGCTTCGTCGATTTTTGCGGCTGCTATCGGAGTTGGAAAAACGGGAAGAATAACACCATAGGTGAGAGGTAAGTGTTCGGTGGCCTCGTCGTAGGGAAGGCTCGCAGAGGGAAGCGAGCGGGGAGTCAGTAAGCTTTCGAGACGCGTAAGAGGCAAGTCAGGTCTGACAGAGTCGCGGTTGATCGTCACCTAGTACAGAGTCTCCACAGATGGAGAAAGAAACTCCCCTCGCGGCGCCAACCTAGATTCTCCTGACGACGGCATCGACGTCGTGTAGGACGGCGAGAGAGGAGGATGGCTTGGGGGACCGGCGACTGCTCTCTTGTCGCCCCATGTTGCGTATGTGCCGCTAATTTCTGATGATTGAAAGCAATACAGCTTACAAAGGGGCTTCAAAGGGGCTTCAAAAGTGCGGCATGCGTTTTGTGACGCGAGCGTCGTCCAGGCTCAAGATTTTTCCTTTTGGGTTCTCCATCCATTTAAGTAGGATGAGGCGGCGCGGGCACGAGCACGCTCTGATGATTCGAGAAATGTTAAAAAAATTTGGACATACGATGACAGACAATGACGTCTGTTTCGAAACACCCAGGCATGTTTGCATGCAATGAGTTCTTTTTTTAGAAAATCTGGATCTGACGTTCGCATCTGCTCCAGGCACAGACGCGGTTCGACAGTCTCGCACACACTAGAGACCTCCTGCCGGACCCGCGAGGAGAAGAGGGGAAAAGTGAGTCAAAGGGTCCACTGTGAAGACAGGGACAGCACAGTTATGGATCAAGTCGCACCATTTCTTCAGGTACACTTACACTAAGGGAGGAATGAATTTGCGCGAGGGGCACCGTGTATGTCATCCGCCCCCGAATCATACATCCTGAGCGTGATTCTCGCAAAGTATGTTCGTCTTTACATGAGTGGTCAAAATATCCCCCTTTCTTTCCTTATGATGCTGTCATTTGCTTCAGGAAAACGGGGTGGCTGTTGCGGCAGGCGTGTTGGTGGTCCTGGCGACAGTGGCTATCATGACGATGCAGAGGTAAGGCTAGGGTGGTCACCGTCTAGTTAGCGCATGGCTTTCAATGCGCAGGTGTACGTGGACTCCTATCGCCTGTTGACATCCTCGAAACCCGTTCGTCATTTTCCCTTCTTCCACCTTCTCCTCCCCTCGCCCTCTTCCATCCTCGTTTTTTCTCTTAGTCACCCGAAGAGGAAGAGACCCTCGGGTCCCGTGGCATTAAACCCGGATAATTACCTTCCCTTCAAGGTGGGGTGAAAAGGGAAGGGCCGGCGTCAGACGGTGACTGCATGCATGACTGTAGAAAAGGGGCCGAAGACCCCCAGATAGTCTCACCTATGCGAGGCGTTCCCTCTTCCTACCCTACCCTCAGCTCGTCGAGCGCGAGGAACTGACCCACAACACCCGCCGCTTTCGCTTCGCCCTCCAGTCGCCCCAGCATGTGCTGGGTCTGCCCGTGGGCCAGCACGTCTCCCTCAAGTACACGGACAGCGAGGGGAAGGATGTGACACGGTGCGTGGGGCAAGGGGCCCTGCCTCTAGGGCCATTCCCTCACCTCCCGGGCTCGTCTCTCCTCCCTCGCGTCCTTCCTCCCTTCCCCTCTCCTCCCCCCCCCCCATACCTCCTTCAGCTCCTACACGCCCATCTCCTCCGACGACGACCTCGGCTACGTGGACTTCGCCATCAAGGTCTACTTCGCCAACACTCACCCCAAGTTCCCGGAAGGCGGCAAGATGAGCCAGCACTTGGAGGCCCTCCAGCTCGGTGCGCGAGTCCCTCCCTGTCCTCTTGGAGCGCTCCCGCGGCCCCGCTTTTCCTCCACCATTCCTCCTCGACTCGCATCGTCTCGGTCACCTTGGATTCCTCACTCTTCTCCCCCTCCTTCTTCCTTTCCTCCCTCTTCCCTGTCTTCTTCTTTCTTTCCTCTTCCCTTCCCCACCTTCCTCCCGCAGGTGACTCGATCCTCATGCGAGGCCCCAAGGGCTCCCTCACGTACCAGGGTCGCGGCCACTTTGCTCTCAAGAGTCGCGGGGCGCTCAGCTCAAGAACGGTACTCCCTCCAACATATGCTGCTTTCCCCTCTGCCATCCATTTCTTTGTTCCATTGCTGCGTCTCGGAGGTGTTTGACTCCCTCCCTCATCTTCCTCCCCCGCCCCTCCTTCCCCTGGCCTCAGGTATCCAAGGTGGGGATGATCGCGGGCGGGACGGGCATCACGCCCATGCTGCAGATCATCCGCGAAATGCTCAAGGATAAGGGCGACAAGACCAAGGTGAGGGGGAAGCGGGTGGAAGGGAGAGAAAGGGGGAGAGTGAGGGAAGGAGGGAGTGGAAGAGAAACGAGGTTGCTTGGCCTTCGGCCCATGATCGCTTCTGTGCTAAAAGCCTTTCCTCATGGCGACTTTCCTCTCTCCTCTCCTCGGACTTCCATCCCTCGCTCCTCTCAAGGTCTGGCTGCTCTATGCCAACCAGACGGAGAACGACATACTGCTGCAGGAGGAGCTTGAAGAGATCGCGCAACATCACCCCGACAGATTTAAGGTCGGTTTAGACGAAGGGAGCAGGATTGGAGAGATAGGCAAGGACGAGGGACGGAAAGGAGATAAGGAAGGAATGCATGTGGGTGCTGGCCATTTGAATGCTCTTGTGGGAATCTGGTGCGCCACGTCTAGACTCGACCACGCTCGCTAACGACTGCCCATGTCCGTGCCCCCTCAGCTCTACTATACGCTAGACAGGCCGCCCACCAAGTGGAAGCAAGGGATAGGCTTCGTCACGTCTGATATGATCAAGGTTTGTCCGCATCCCTGCTCATTTCTTCTCGCTTTCGCGTGTGTCCTTTTAAATAACATCCTGACATGATAATGAAACACTTGTTTAAGATTGGTTTCCTTTCTCTCCCCTTCTCTGCCCTCGCCAGAACAATCTACCCCCACCCTCCTCTTCTTCCTTTTACCTTGTTTGCGGCCCTCCGGCCATGCTCAAGCTGGCCGTTATCCCCGCCTTCGAGAAAGAGGGCATTGCAGAGAATCAGTACTACACCTACTAGAAGTCAAAGGCAAAGAATTCTCACAACGTGGGCGGCAGGTGCGGATTGGTGTTGAACTTGATATGGGATACGCAAAGGGCAAGAATAATGGATTTAAGGCGCTTTTCGTGGGAGGCAATCATTCGCGTGCGTTTGTTTAAAATTTGAAAAGTGGATGGTAGGGGAGGCCAGCGACGAGAGTGGAAAGAACTAGAGGAGGATATGCAGGGATTGCATTATTTGGAAGAAGGTTTGGGTGCGTACGAAAATATTTGAAGTACTAGAAACTTCCCTACCAAGGGTTACTTGCTAAGGAGAAATGAAAAATATGGCGGAAGGAAAGCAAACGCCTGTTGACTTGTAGAGAATTTAGCGCTCGGCACCAGATTATGGCCATATTTTTTCGCGGCTTTATAATTCTATTTCTGCAATTTCCTCCTTTGGCTCCTTTTCCACTTGACAAATTTACTTATAAATGCTTGTTTTGTTTCGAAGTAACGAATAATATGAAGGTTCGGGGTACTGTCGCTTCTATGTCTCGTCACTGATGAAGTGCTCGTCAGACAGATAACAACGATTAAAGCTCCACGACAATGAAAGCAAGCTTGGAACGGATATATGTGCTTCCAAAAAATATTTCGAAAGGGTCATCACGATGAATTTGCTCGGTTTACTCCTGAACAAGGACTATATTATACAATAGACTGGCGCACTCTATTCCATGCAGAACGTTGCCCTGCACGACTTCTTTGTTTCTGATTTCCCGCGTCCAGAAATCTAATGGGAATATTTTCCAGGGTTCCAGGGTGGACGTGAATCTTGACAGAAGAAACAATGCAGTAAGTGCAGTTGCTGATCGAAACCATCATCAGGACGGCTCATTCCTTGGCACCTCCCCTTGAGTCTGCTTCGGCGAGACGGTTCTGCTCCTCGCAAGGATCTTGTCGAGCATAATGTATTTGACTGTATCACAGTTATTAAATGCTCCTATCTCGACTTCCACGGAACAAGAGTAAATTCTATATTCATAAAATGCTCCTGCGATTGACAATTCCTCAAGCTATCTCACATCGTACACAGGGTTGTCTACGACGTGCACACGCAGCGGTTGGGCATACAGCTGCATATACCATCAACTCGGGCTCTTTTAAACTCGTTTTCATTTCCACGATCATGGTCAATACGAGCGATGACCGTGATATGCCTTCTTCCAGGAGTCAGGGTCTTGGACTTGAAAAGTTGGACTCCGATTACGAAGAGTCCGCTTCCAGATTTTCCTCATCCCTTCCTTCCGTTGACATGAATGCTGCTATAAACACACTCAAGCGTTGCGAGGACCGCTATAAAACTGAGATCACAAAGATTGGTCGTAATCTTCGGACATTCTTCGAGACACAATTGGATCCCAGCTCGCCGTCTTCGACAGACAAGACCCTCGAGAGCATGTACAGCGACTACAACCTCACGATTTTCTCACACTCCCTCATTGGAGGAGCTTTCGGCTATGTCTTGGCCCGCTCTGTTACCACGCGACTTGGACCTTCGTCACGTTTATTCGCCGTCGTCTCCTTTACCGGGCTAAGCTCCATGCTTGCCGCAAGTGCAGCTACCAGTCTGGCCACCACAGACCTTGTCAAAAAGGCAATGGAGGTCGTCGCCGCGGATGGCAGCAAGAAAGAGGGGACACAGAAGTCTTGGCCTTACCTGCTAACTTGTCGACCTGTCTTACAATTGAAGGAGTGTGTGGATGGGCCATGTCGTGATCTTTTACTGGGAGGCAAGGTGCAGGGAGGAGTAGGCTTCGTCCAAGCATATCACCAATGCCGGCGTCGAGCAGACTTGTGGGCGACTCAGGATGAGTTTTTGGCAATTCAAGAAGAGGAAGGGCTCAGGGACGTGTACGAAGATGAAGAAGAACTAGAATCAGAAAATACCATTGAGCAAGAATGCTCTAAAGAGCAGGGCCCTCCCCCCTGGAGAGAGAATGATAAGCGAAAGCACGAGGCGAGAGCTAGCGGCGACAGTAGCAATGCTGGTCAAGGATGGCGATGACACTATGAATATAAAATGGCTGAACCTGCTCTTTGAATTTTAAGGGGAATCTGAAGCCAAAGATACACGAGGAACGCAGCACGGCCCAGAAGCAGTATGACTGGAGATTTGTACGACCCAGAAAAAGCAAGATGACAACAAAAAGATTAACCTCTTACCCCCTCCTTTATGACCGCAATTTTAGGGTTAGCGTTTCTTGTGTGCGGTTGATGATAAACATTTGACGCGTGGTGGGCCCATTTTGTCTAGGCACCTATAAGTCATGGTATCCGAACGGCGAAAGTACTGAAAGAGTCATGTCTAATCTGGGAGGTGACCTTTTCCTCCATGAAGGCACGCTTGATCGGTCAAATCGACAGTGGTACTTGATTTGGCGCTCATGATAAGGCAAAGGAGGGATTATGTTATCGCGCAAAGGAAAACGAGCCTTTACACTGTCCACATAGCCTGATCAAAGTTCAACTTTTGGGAGAGCATTTTAAAGAGTCACGTCAACTATAGAAGGATGATATTAGAGAATGGACCTACCTCTTCAATCAACGTTATGTATTACATGTCCTCAAATGGTCTTTCAATTAGCACTCTGGTATCTGAGCACCTCTGATTTGAACATCGGCCTCCGGGAAGCAAGAAAAAAGCAAGTTCTCTCCATGGCTTTTCGGGTACGGTCATCACTTCCACTAAGCCAAGTGGACCCCTCCTCTGTGAGAAGAACGGGCTGATCAACGCCAATGAGAGCTAATAAATCGCTGAGAGCCTGGCGGCAGCAGCAGCAGACATAATGGATCTGGCGAAAACGGACTGAAGCATCCTTACGCGAGGGTCGGGCTTCGGAAAGCTGATTGCCTGGCTGAATATGCGCTGGCAGAATGTTTGGTGGCTCTCGCCAGGGGAGCCTGACTTGCACGCGTGCGGGGCAAGGTCGTACGTGCAGCCAGAGAACCTTGCGGACAAGTCGAGCCACCTGTAAAAGAGGAATCAGAGAAGCGGGAAGGAAGGAAGAAGCACTACGACTTATTTCAAGTGATCTTGTACCTTATAGTACATGCGGAGATGACTAAATTGATAAAATTTGCCTTCCTGCACAAGAGCCGCGGATGCCGTCGGCTACTTAGAGAAAGCGTCTTAGGCCAAGAGAGAGAGCACGCTTCAGGGAGCTAGAAATCGAAGGGGGCTCCGTTACGTTTAGGTTATCGAATAAGCAACTCATTCGTTCATATTATAGCAGTGTTCACCGCTATAATATAACCATTTCCGCCGTGCAATCCTTTGTCACGACAACTTCCATTACGGCCTCCACGGCCTCCATTACCCCGTCCGAAATCATTGCGCCGGCCTTTGCCAGGGCCATTGTTGGGTTTGCCACCTACACACTCATACCGGCCGAATCTATTTTCCATTGTTAGGAGGTCCTACTCGACCTCCACCATTTTTCTTTACGAGGCATTCCTGTTCTTTATGCCCGTATTTTCTCCACCAATTGCAGTACCCGTTAAAATTACCTGTTAAGCACTGGTCATTCTTGACCTTATTGGTTAGATTCGTCCCAATATGGTTGATCATTTTGGGCTTCAAATTAGGATACGTCATAGAATCTTGAGTTTCCAAACTCACTCTTACCATTCCATATGCCGATGTAATTTTATTAATCAAGTGAGTCAGTAGCATAGATTCATCGATTTCCAAATCGAATCGATGCTTTATCTTTCTGGCAAGTTCTTCCGCTGCTTCAAAAGTCTCACTTGGGTCACCATTCTCATCGAAGGTAAGGTGACTAAATTCAGACATGAGTAACGCTTTTTGCGTTTCCCCTCTCAATTCATATTTGTCTGTGAGTGCTTTAAGCGCACCAGCTCCATCTTTATCCAAGCGGAATTTTCCGGTAAGATTCGCTGCCGCTCCTTTCAGGTACTTCTTGAGCGTGAAGTTACCCTTGGCATTCTTCTCATCACAAGATTTTACCTCTTCTGTTAGGGTTAGGGTGACTTGGTTAATCCAACAATGATATCTGCTATTTCTGGGTCCTTTGCTCCTATGAGGCTTTCGATATCTCTTTTCCAATTATCCCAGTCCTCCAATCTTCAACTGAAGATTGCCATCCTGTAGTCATCCATATCTCCCATGACTGTAAAGTTATAATCCTGGCCAGCCGTATACAAATTCTCAAGATCAAATTAATTCCTGTTTCAATCTAGCAAATCCAGTTACCAATTAAAGCAGTCATGAATCTCTGCAAATCCAATTACTCCAGAGAGATTCAATGAAATCCAGACCTCTATCTCTCCGAATCCAATTGCACTAGAGATAGGTCGTCGATCAGTGTCTTTTCCAGATTTCTTATTCAGTTCAAAAGGTTAGGTCAACTACGGCCCATAACTTGATGCCAATAAACAAACCAAAAACGCTGCGGGTAACCCAGTATCCAATTAATTCAAGAAATTCTTCAGTACAACCACTTTTCTCCCTGAGAATATGTACCAATGATTCATCCTAGAGTCTCGTACTAAGATAACGAAAGACAACCAAAGACCACCAAAGACAACCAAAGACACTCGTCGACGCCAGTCCTGTTATTTTATAACACTATGACACATAAAATAATAAGGTGGACGCAAACCATGACATGACACAATAGCGATCAGCACATCGTGATACAGACTGTAGGACCCATTAAGGATATAGGTGCAACGCTGTAAACCGGCTCTCTTAACCTCCTATCGCTGAGCTCCTGCTCCCTTAGCACCATCAGGTCATCCTTATACTCGCGTCTGATTAGGTGACTATATTCGTGACAATAAAGATCGTGTAATGGACTGCTATTGATCTCGCTGTGCTCGAGCTAACTGACGAAAAATACGTGACGAAGCCTACACTATGTGCAATGGCGCTGCTTCCTGGAACGCCCATGTGCCACGGCCTATCCTCCGAGGATCGGAGATTGTTGAGTGCTCACGTTAATGGGCCTCTGACTCGGACGCCCATCAAGAAATCCCTCAAAAATAGCTGCACAGCACGGTTCTTCTTATTAACGTGGTAAGATGCCATTTTACAATCACTATGCGATGGAAAGCACATTACATACAGTGGCATTCCTTGTTTGAACGACCGTGTGCCACATGCCTCTTCTCCGGGGTCGGAGATCATATTTATGGGCTTCCGCCGTGCCGCGAGCCCGTTGCTTTCATCGTTCTTTGTTAAAAGTAGCTCATGAGAACATTTGTGTAGGGTTAGGGTTAGGGTTTAGGGTTAGGGTTAGGGTTAGGGTTAGGGTTAGGGTTAGGGTTAGGGTTAGGGTTAGGGTTAGGGTTAGGGTTAGGGTTAGGGTTAGGGTTTAGGGTTAGGGTTAGGGTTAGGGTTAGGGTTAGGGTTAGGGTTAGGGTTAGGGTTAGGGTTAG
>NW_005803715.1:0-39993 GCF_000240725.1 Microchloropsis gaditana
AAGGAGGATGAATTGCTGCTTTACGATCCCGCCTGGGGGACAGAAAAGCAATCGAGGCCGGCAGGACGACATCTGAAGGGTGAAGTGCCGACCAAGCCCGTCGTTTTGGAAGCTTTTCTGGGGAGAATCTTGCGGCCACACCAACGCGAGGGCGTCGCTTTTCTTTGGCGGTGCTTGACGGGCAGGGGGCAGCCTAGCCGGATGGGCCGCGGGGCAATTTTGGCGGATGACATGGTGAGGTGCTCGGGCGGAAACGGTGATTGAGAGAAAGATCGAGGCTTACGTAGAAGGACGAAGAGAGTCAGACAGACCACGAAATGACAATATGATATGGAGCTCGCATAGTATCTCACCAGCTTCCCCTCTGATCTCTCTCCCTTCCTCAGGGCTTGGGCAAGACGCTACAAACCATCGCCCTCCTATGGGCCCTGACCAGACAGTCCCCTTTCCAGCACCGGTACGCCGACGTGGAAAAAGCCGTGGTCGTCTGTCCGTCCTCTCTCTTGAACCAGTGGGCCGCTGAACTCAAGAAGTGGCTACAGGTCCGGCTCTCCTTCATGGTCGTCGACTCCGCCATGGGGAAAGCACTCGGGAAAGGGGATGCCAAGGAGCAGGTCAACACCTTCTGTACTTCCTCGGGGCAGCATTCCACCGTCCTTTTTATCTCCTACGAGGGGTACCGCATCCACGCGGCGGCTTTGAACGCTTGCCAACAGATCGGTCTCTTGATCTGCGACGAGGCACATCGGCTCAAGGAGGGGGCCAGCAAAACTCTGGTCGCCTTGGCCGCCTCCCCGGCACAAGCGAGATTGGCCCTGACGGGTACTCCTGTTCAAAACGACTTGGAGGTGAGGGAGCAGGGAGAGGAAGGGAGGGAGGGAGGGCTGGTAAGTTCCTGTGGAGGGCTTCTCAAAAACCAATAGCCTCTCCATAGCACACTATCTTTCAAGACTTACCTGGTGCTGTGACCATGAATCCCTTCTTGCCGCCGCTCCTTACTTCTGACCCGCTTTCGCCCACACTTCCCTCTCAAGGAATTTTACTCGCTGGTTGATTTCGTCAATCCCGGCGTCCTTGGCCCTCTATCCAGCTTCCGATCCAACTATATCTCTCCTATCCTTCGCGCCCGCGATCCCAAAGCCTCTTCTGTGACAAAGCAATGCGGCGAGCAACGTACTCGTGAGGTCATGGCCCTGGTCTCTCGCTTCTTTCTCCGACGCACCGCCGCTGCTGTCCTCAAGACCCTTATTCCTCCCAAGACGAGCCTCGTCGTTTTCTGCCGACTGGCCCCGGTGCAGCGAAAACTCTATCAGGAGGTGGTGAGGATTGGGCTCATGCCGGGTGTCATGGGACACGAACCGGCAGTGGCCTCTGCCTTGGGCTTGAAGATGATTGATGCACTGCGCAAAATATGCAACCATCCATGTTTTTTTTCAACGGAAGTGTCCCCTGAAAGAAGTGAGGACATCGGGCGCGAAGGGGAAGGAAGAGGAGGTTTAAGCGAATCGGCAATAATTAAAATTTTGCGGACGACGAGGTCTAATTCTGCGGCGGATTTAGATGAGGACAAGAAAGGCGGCAGCAAGTCGGGAAAGATGGGCGGGGGAAAGAAGTCTGCGGGGGGGCAAACGAGAACGAGCTTGCGTTGTCCGATTGGCATGTCAGGAAAATTGGCGGTGACAGAGGAGCTCCTGGAAGCTATTTACGCGCAAACAGCTGACCGCGTGGTGGTCTGCTCTTCCTACACACTTTCCTTGGACATGCTTCAGGACCTATGCCAGGCGCGAGGAT
Organism: Microchloropsis gaditana; assembly: GCF_000240725.1. Taxonomy (NCBI): domain Eukaryota; class Eustigmatophyceae; order Eustigmatales; family Monodopsidaceae; genus Microchloropsis; species Microchloropsis gaditana. The sequence goes on from NW_005803715.1 coordinate 1,792, forward strand.
GGCACGTCCTCCGCCTGGACGGCTCAGTCTCAATCTCTCAGCGACATGGGCTTGTGGAAGCTTTCAATAGGGGCGCCGGTTGCCCGGCGCGGGAGAAGGAGGATCCATTCGTGTTTCTACGTACGTGTCACTGGGTGGGAGGGGCAAGACGGCTACGGACTTGAAGAGAGAAGAGGAAGAGGAAAACGACGCGATTAAGGGCGTGCCACAGCCCACCACATTTCCATGTGGTCGCTGGCCTTCGGGTTAGGTTTGGGGTCTCGTTTACTAATTTTCTCCTTATTCGCATATTTTCCCCCCGTCATCAAGTGAGCACGCGCGCTGGTGGCCAGGGGCTGAACCTAGGTGAGTTTGTACCCTTTTAACGTGCATGATTATTTTTCATTGAACGGATTAAGCTCCAGCGTGTCGAAACGATAAAGCTCTTTAGAAGGGAGCTAAAAATGAATGTAGCGCTTAATTACAACACTTCAAATGCCCGCTTAACTTAACTCGAGGGACTTTGGACAGAGCATAATCCATATACATCCCTTCTGCTCCATAATCCAGTTGGCGGCAATCGTCTCATCCTCTTCGACTCTTGCTTCAACCCCTCCGCGGATCTGCAAGCGCAAGCACGAGTCTGGCGCGACGGTCAGAGGAAACCTTGCGTGCTTTACCGTCTCCTGAGTGCGGGTACCATGGAGGAGAAAGTCTTTCAACGCCAAATTTCCAAACGGGAACTGCATTCCACGCTAGTCGAGAACACGGCGCACGAGACTCGGAATTTCTCGCCGGACGAACTGAGAAAATTGTTTGTCTTGGCGGGACCCCATGTCCGGTGCGAGACCTACGATTTGCTTCGAAGTGGTGGAGGACGGGCGGAAGGAAAGCGAGAATGGAAGGATTACACAGGCCCCAAGGACATCCCGGACGCATGTTTGCGGTCGGTGGTGGAGGCGCAAGGGACGGGAGGGAGCATGGTGAATTTCGTACACGAGGAGGAAGACGGGAGAGGAGAGGAGGAGGACAAGGAAAAAAAGCGTGGAGATGACGAGGGCGACGGGGACATGGGGCTCGATTCTAGGCTCGTGCATGAAGAAGATGCTGTGGAGGACGAGGAAGTGAGCGGGTTCGGAGGCTCTGTCGCTGTAGCAGGGAGTGATGAGGCTGCCATACGCAAGCGAAAGAGGATCGTGGTATCGTGTGAGACGGAAAGTGATGATGAGTTTGAGAGTATCGACGGGAGAAGCGGTGAGAAGGATAGTGGAAGAGGAGCTGCTATGGGACCGACAAGCGAAGGTGGCAGCAGAGATGCGGAGGAGGGATATGACATGGAGGAGGAAGAAGAGTGGGAGACACTTATGAACTCGTAGCCCGAACACATTACCCAGAAGTTTAAAGCAAACAAAATGAGGATCATACCGACCAACAAGGAAGCACATGCACCTGAAAAGCTTTTCTTGCACCATTTTTCAGTAAAATAGATATAAACTTGCGGGTATGACGTAAACGTCTTTTTTGTTATCTTCTCCGCTATGTAAGAATGTAATGCTCTCACGCCTGAGAAGCAATTTATGAGACGAGGAACCTGTGCCTACTCACAAGCCATTTTATATTTGACGAGCGTACCAGGAACATTACAGAGTGCTTGATGTTCTCATTTCTCGCACAGACCTCCGGCTACCTTGAAGTGGTTGCATAAGATATAAAAGTCTCACGGCAATTTGCACACATGTACCCGATTTTGGGAATCTAAAACATGGAGACGTAATGCAGGAACAAAATTACTCTTTCTTGATAACCCACCTTGTGGCTCTCGGAGTGTGAGAACATCCATCACGCGTATTCTTTTGACACGTGCCTACCTCAATGATTCCCAGCCTACAATCTTTACAGTGCGAAGCTTCGAATGAAACCTCAGTTTCTACCTCCCGTAATTGTAGTTGATTATTTTTACTCACTGGCTTCAAGACTGGCGTCTCGCTGACATTCGATGCCTCCCTTTCCCGCGATTCGACCGGTCTCGCCCAAGACTGATGCCATCGACGAAAACCCAAAACGCACTTACAGAGCGCTCGGACAGAGTCAGCCTCCTTCTTATCATCCATTATTCCTTCTTTATGGGAAGTACATTAGGCACAGGATCCTTGGCAAATTTTGATTTTCTTGCCGCTCTCGAATTCTCAGCCATCCACGAGCTTTCGTCGTCCTCCCTTGCTTTAGTGACAACACGTTTGTGTAGAGCGGGGCGCGGTCTTTGTCGACGGATGAACCTACACATCAACAGACGCAGCTATGCAGATACACGGATGTATCGTCTTCACATTCTTCTACAATTAACGTTGCTTGTGGTAGTCACGGCGGCGTTTACCAGCTTGTCCGGAGGATCGCTTTCGACTTGCAGGCGCGGTCCAAGCACCGGCTGTAGCACACCTCGCACCCTAGATGTTGAAAGGGGCGGCATCCGCCGCGTTGGAGTCACCAGTGGTCGGATAAGCGGTCATTCGCTAGCATTACAGCGGAAGTACCTTTGTTCGACCATGCCACTCACTCCTTTATCTGCATCGAGCGGGGGAACAAGCGAGCCTTCCCACAACATGCATCAAGCCCCAAGCGCTGTCACGCCGGTCCCTGCTGCCGTGCACGCTGCCCACAGCCACATCGGCGAAGAAGGAGGTCATCAGGGTGGTATACTGCGATCACTGAAAGAGAACTGGGCGAGGTTGACCCGAGTCCAAGAATACGATGGACAAATTTGGGAGTTGGCCTTGCCCACGCTGGGTGCCGTGTTGATCGACCCTTGTCTGTCTCTAGTGGACACCATGTTTGTGGGAAAACTCGGCCACGTAGCCCTGGCATCGATGGGTCCATGCACGGCTCTCTACAACATGATCTTCGCCACAGCTTCTTGGTAAGTAATAATTGTTCCACGCCCTGCCTCAACATAGCATCTTGTACTCCGGCGCGCGTCGCCTTCCCCCCTTTTTTGATTTCCTTTCCCTTTTTCTATGACACTGGAATTTCGGTTGTTCTTTCCAAATGCACAAGAGCGCGAAGTTGACTTTTGAAAGCCGTGTACAGTAACTATAACCTCTTTTACACTCGTAACACCCGTTTCAAGCATGTTTTCCGTGTCCACCGCCGTGCTGATCGCCCGCTACAAAGCCCTTGGCGACGGACAGGCGACGGGCCGGACTCTCTTTACGGCCATCACCTCCTCTGTCGCGTTGGGAATTTTTTTCACCGTCCTGATGGCGTCCCGACCGTCGCAAGCCCTCCGCTTGATGGGGGCGAGCTCACCAGAGATGATTCGGCTCGGAGCCCCTTATCTTCTTTGGCGTGCGACGGCTCTACCGGCCAATATGTTCCTCCTGGTGGCAGGCGGCGCATTCCGCGGTATCGGAAACGCGAGGGAAAACTTTACGAATGGACTCGTGGTGGGGCTAGTCAACTTGGTCCTCGACCCGGTTTTGATGTTTTCGTGCAATCTGGGGGTGGCAGGCGCCGCGATGGCTACCGCGATTGCCCAGTGGATCGGTGCTTTGTCGTACATCTTCAAGATGACCCGAAGAAAAGAAGCGTTTGGGTTGAACCTAGGGTGGAAAATCATCCCGGGGATGGCAGACGTGCAAGAGTTCCTGACCGCGGGGACGGCCATGCTCTTCCGCTCCCTGTGCAATGTGGGGGCCTGGACCCTTATGGCATCGATAGCGACCCGGATGGGAGTGGTGGAGATTGCGGCGCATCAGTTGATCCTCAGCATGTGGCTGGTTATAGCCTTCGTACAAGACGCGGTCGGGGCCGCGGGCCAGGTCTTGGTCTCCCAGCAGCTTGGTAATCCGGGCAGCAGTCGGCATGCCATCCGGAGGGGAAAAGCCCGGGCCCGCGCCATCGCGAAGAGGGTCATCAGTTTTTCCGCGATCATCGGCGTGGCCCTGTCTTTGATAGGTCAGATCGTCCTCCCCTCCCTAATCCCTCTCTTCTGCTCATCCCCTGAGGTAATCGCACTGACCAGTAGCGTCTTGCCTATCGTCCTTCTCGGCTTCCCCGTGTGTTGCGTGGTATGGACGTGGGATAGTGTTTACTATGGGGCAAGCGATTTCAAGTATAATGCTAAGGTGATTGCTGTCTCGTCCTCCATTGCTGTATCGTTAACGTTGGCGTCCTTGCACTACGAGTGGGGGTTGCTAGGGTTGTGGTCGTCGATGGTTTTTGTTTATTTTGGCTTACGTGTTGTCGCGCACTATAGGAGATTTAATTCAGAACACGGTCCCTTCGGAAAGAGCACTTTGTCGTTGAATGAAAGGGATGATGGCGCAGGCCAGACGTTGATGAGTGATGCGGTACCACAGATAAGCTGAAGAGTGGATGAAGAAGCACAAGGGTGAGACTGAAGAAGGCGAGGGTTGCGGTATGCTAAATATTAGACGACCTGGAATACGGACAATTAGACGTGGACCGGGAGGAAAGTTGTATGGATTCGCAGTGGGCACAAGTTGGATGAGATGTGATATAACGTCGACGCACCCCGTGACGCTTTAATTTCCAAATTGCCTCCTTGTGGCGACAAAATCCATATGAGGACAAGTGGAACAGCCAAAGCGATCACGTCTGATCGAAGCCGAGATAATTGGCTTTTCCTAATCAAATCACATGGCAGCTTCCAGTGCGCGCTACACCGGGCACTCCGCTTTTCTCTGCAAGAGCACACGCCTTCATCTGATAAGCCAAAGTGTACAAGAATGGGAGGTCTCAGATGAACCCTTCAATCATAGTAGAAGATGAGAGCAAGGAGGCCGAGTCTCCTCAGCAAAGGGTGATGAAAAAGATGGCTAGCAACCGCATAATCAAAATTCAAAGGCATTCTCCAGCATGCTTCGGATGAAAGCGGGTTCTTCTTCTGTTTGCTTTTCTTCCTGGCTTACTCATCCCACATCTCTTGCTGGCTGTTATCCCACATCTTCTACTTCATGCTGGCAAAAAATGATTTCCAGGGCGTATTACTTTCATTCGCCGGGTACGGATTGCGTGTCAAAACTCTGACTCCTTGTCTTAGGCTGCCTTTTTCACTTCAATTGTCATTAGCCCTGTACAGTCCTTATTATTTGACGGCTGACTTTCTAAAGATACATCCACATTAAACGCACACGTGCTGGTGTCCTGAACTACTTCATGTTCCCGTACATTGACATCAACTTTCTCAACACACACCCTCATGACATGACGACCTCCCATGGCTTATTCCCAACTCGCTTTAGACAACACACGACGCATACCTGTACTCACAATTACATCGACACGCACATTTTTCGTGAACCATTTGAGGTCCCCTCGAAGGAAAACGGCACTTTCCGTGCAAACAGGTTTAAGACATCTCGTACACAAAGAAACATTTTGATCTAACAAGGACATCTGTCTAGCTCACTCTCAAATTCCACATATGATCATTTTGACACGTGCATGCATTGGTCGCACGTGTCTCAGGGTAGGAAAGAAGGCTCGCGTCCATCTTTGCCTAGCTTCCCCTCGCTTTGTCCGCCGTGGTTACGCTTTCCAGGGCGCAAAGGGAACGATGACGCTGTGGCTTCCTCACCTCCAATGCGATCGTTTCCATTTTCCATTGCAACTTCTTGTGCAATAAATGGATGCTGTAGCAGCTCTTCCGCCGTAGCCCGCTGCTTTTCGTCGATGGCTAGGCACCGTGTTAGAAAGTCCTTACCTACATTGCTCATGCTGCTCGGAAGAGATGGCGGCTGCGTTGAAGTCGCGACGTGGAAAAGGGCTGCGAGCTGGTTGGAAAATTCCGGCCATGGATGGGCAGCCGTGGCCATCTCGATGATAGTCGCTCCCAATGACCAGACATCTGCGGCTTTGGGTAAACGGCCTGATTGTTTGATCACCTCTGGAGCCATCCAGGGAACCGAGCCCGTGATGTTCTTCAAGGAGTTCTCCAACGATACCGAGGCGGCCGTTTGAAGGTCTTGCAGTTGTCGAGAGCAGCCGAAGTCTGCCAGTTTTGCGATGCCATTATTGGTCACTAGTACGTTGGCCCCTTTTACATCGCGGTGGATAATACCCATCGAGTGCAGGTATGCGATCCCGGACACAATCTGAGCCACGAGGCGTCGAGTTAGGGCTTCTCCAAAAGCGCCGTACTGCCCCAACATCGACGCAATACTCCCACCAGGCACATATTCCATGAAGATAAAGAGGGCGTGCGTGTCGCGGGCTGTACCTAAATATTGGACGATATGCTTGTGTCGCAGTCGTTTCATAAGAAGGATCTCCCTCTCGAGCCGCGCCACTTCCGCCCGGGACCCATCCACGAGCCCAATCTGCTTAACCGCAAAGCGTTCGCCAGTGCTGGCATTCAGGCCTACGAAGACATTACCAAATGTTCCCTTGCCTATCTGTGCGCCTTTTCGCCAGTCGATCCGCTCGCTGGCCGGTGCGTCCTTCCATTCTTTATCCCCAGACAACCCTTTCTCCGTGGCATCCATGGAAGTCGTGGCGACCAGCATGCGCTGCCTATGATGCTGCAGGCGCACTTTTCGCTGCTGCTCGTTGTCGATGTATTTGTCTTGGTTGTTTTGTACTGTGGCATGATCCACAGCCTCCTCCAAATCTTCCCAATCCCCTCTTGCCACATCTTCAGACGCATTGTTGTGCAATCTCTTCCGGAAGCTTGCATTCGTTTCAGTCCGATTTTTAACCAGACCCCTTGGCCTATCGTTGATCTCTTTGTCCATCATTTCTACCCGAGGACGATCCTCCTTATCCTCCTTGTACGGTGCCAGCCTGGTCGGATCTCTGCACCGCTCCATTCCCCGCCAAGTCGCCTCGTTCATCGAGGCTTGCTCACCCATGATACCCCGCATTGAGCGTATGGTCGCACTATTGCCATCTCCCACATTGCCTCCTTCCTTATCTGGCTCTTCTTCTTCAGACGCTTCTCCAACCAGGGACACATTCATGGCATCTTCTCCACCGTGACTCCTCTTCACTTCGACGCCAAGCGCGTGCGGGGACGACGTGAGCTCATTATGGGCCCCTCCGAGCGGATCCACGGGGTCGTGACTGCTGCGTTCTCCCGAGTTGTGTTCGATACCGCCATGCTCCTCCCCTCTCTCCCCATCTAGGCTTGCTTGAAGAGATGCGGCCCTTCGCCTGCTGGCAGGCGAAGCGTCACTAGCGCAGTTGGCTTTCCAGAGACCAAACTCGTACGACACAGGCGAGACCCTACCAGCCGAGTCGCTCCTATCCTTGCGAAGAATTTTGCCACTGTCGTTACTGCCCCAACCCGTGCTATCCGCTCCAACGGGCATGCCGGTCTTCCGACCAAAAGACACTGCCTCCTCCAAACGCTGCGTTAAGACTCGATCATTGTGCCGCCTGGCGGCATCTTTCGTTCCGTCGTCTTCCTCTTTTTCTATCTCTGTCTCCTCTCGCTGCTCTACCGCGCCGTGGCTTTTTAATTCTTTCCAGGCTTTCCACGTGACGGCATGGCCTTTAGAGCTGCCTCCCGCCTTCGAATAGTGGTATGCCCCGCCCGTATGCTCTGGGCCATTGATACTCGTATTGCTTGACGACACATCCGTCGAATCGACCCATCCGCTTACATTACCGCCAAAATTGACCCCTCTCAGGCCTGGGGAGTGTGCGGCGGCAAGAGGGACAACATCTTCTTTTCCAATTTCATTCAATGAACCCCGGCTGCGACCGCGAAAGCCGCCGTGACTTCCGGGCATGTTCGCCCCCTGCCCGGTCTTGAGCGGTTTCATGGATAGCAGAGACGGCGAGGAAAAGGACGACATGGAGGAGTGCATTGAGTTCGACCGACGCCGGGCGTACAACGCTGACATGCCGCCGCTGCCGCTGCTGTTGGCAGAGCCTGCGCCCATCCATCCACTGTCGTCCACCTCGCCGTTGGCAATCTTTGCCCCCATAAGTGGTTCGCTGCCTTCGTCTCCACTCGCAGTGGGCCCTTGACTGTGCAAGCTCCCGCTACTGTGCTGATGAGACATGTACGACAAGGGTAGGAGACCGGCCTGCACAAGATGCTGTTGTTGCTGTTGCGCGAGCTGAAATGGGTGGTGAAGCTGCGCCACTGCCTTTTCTCGGGCCTGAACCATCGGGGAACGAATTCCCATGGCGTGTTGAGACGTCGAGGACGCAGGGAGGGACGAGGGAATGGGGGGCGGGGCAGGCCTGGAGGGAGAGGGATGGGTGGTCATGCCCGTCCCTGGGCCTGTCTCCGGGTATCCGTAAGGATTTTTGGTGCACGAGGTTGCTTCCCCGGCGGACGGAAGCTGCGACGACGGCGACAGAAAATTTGTCCGTGGGGAGGGATTCGTAACGTTCAAGACTGCTCCAGGGGACGGGAATCCTCCTTCCTTCCCCACGCCACCCACAACACTGCCGTTGATGCTGCTGACACAACTGCTGGCACTGCTGCTGGTGCTGTTCACGCTCCCTTCCTGGTCAGAATGCGAGGGACTGAGGTTGCTGGGACCGCATTGCGGGAGGTAGAACGAGTGCCGAAGGGCGGTAGCAAGCCTAGAGGTAGACTCTTCTCCCTCGGGGAAAAAAGCTCTGCTGCCCAAGGCACCGGGGGCGATCGAGGCCGACTCGCTCCCTACCTCCCCCCGCCCTGCTTTGGTTGCCCCCTTTTCCAACCAATCCCCGCCGCCACAACCTGCCGGGCCCGAGGGAGATGAAGAGAATGGCTTAGGGGTAAACTGGGCCCCGCGCTTCGTCGGGCTAGTCCCTCCCGCCCCGCCTCCTGAAACCGAGGCGAATCTAGCAGGCCCCATGTGATGGTCTTGGTTCACGGTATTGGTTCCAAGCATGTTGCCAGTGCTGTTGTTCCCCGCGCCAAGCACTCTCACCCGTGCGATCTGTTCACTCCGCGACTCTCCCCCGTAGCTCAGGGACCGGTAGAGAGGGGGGGGGGTCCGCAGCCAGAACGAGGTGTTCACTCCTGTGGACGAAGGGCTGCGAAACTGCAAGGCGGAGGGAGGAGAAGAGGCATGCAGACGCGTGCCTGTGTGCGGCAAGTGTTGCGGCGGGGCGGGCTGTGACAGGAAGGAGGAGGGGGAGAAAGCGGCCGCAGTGGTGGCCGCGGAGGAAATGGAGGAGGAGGCGGCGAATCCGCCAGCGCGACCCAGTCCACTGGGAGGCAGCGCATTGCTCAGGCCCGTCCCAGACCGCTCTCCGTCCTCTCCTTCCCCCCTTCCTACCGAAGCCCCCGGCTTCTCCTGGCCCCCAGCCTGGGACGTCGAGAGCAACCTCAGCCGCGTCTTGTTGGCAGCAGCCACGTTGGCCCCGCCCCCACCAGTCTTCGTTTTTAGGAAAGGCGGGGACGACGTGCCGCTCCCGCCAGCTTTGTCGGTGGAGGAATCGTCCGCGCCCAGAGACAACTCAGCGATACGTTGCGCAGGGGTCAGGTGGGCCTGGTAGGGCTGGTATGCGGCCGACGATGGTGGCTGGTGCGGGCAAGGCTGGAGAGTCTGCTGCTCGTTGGAGAGAGCCCGGGCGGAAGCAGACGCGGGCAGGCCCGGATGTGGCGCGCTCGTGGACGCGCTGGCATTGCGTCGCTCGAAGCCAAGGGGCAGAGAATGTTGACGGGTGAGAAACGGGGCGGGGCTGGAGGGAAATCCACCGAACAGTGGGAGCGATGGCGAGTGAGGCCCGGCTTTCGATGGACTTCGCAGGGTACAAGAGGCTGTGGAGGACGAGCATGCTCCGTTGCTGGGTGCCGGACTGGACACTGGACGGGGGGGGTTCGCGGAAGATGCGTCGGCCTTGTGCTGGGGTGGTGGGACAGGATCATAGATCGGCATGAGAGGAGCGGACTTGATACCGAAGAAGACGCACCATTTACCAAAAATGAAAAACACAGTCGGATCCACTCAAGGTGTACCAGGTCATACAGCGCGTTAGATGTCGGGAGAACCCCCAGCGGAATATTCCAAGATTTAGTTTAGAAACGCAGTCGCCGTCGGCTTCAAAGCATACACGCCCACCCATAACAGGCACCAACCGAAAGCAAAAGACCACGATGCAATTTGCAAGGCTAATCATGGACCCAACCTGAGCATGTTGGAAGGGTCTGCGGCGACAACCAAGTGGTCGCTCACATATCATCCTTGAGCTCTCAAATTTCAACATGTCAAATCTCGAAACCAAAGATTTCCCTACCTGGGGGATGAACTCGGGAAGAGGGTCAAGGCGAATATGTCGATGATTCATGCCTTCGTTGTGTCTTCCTCTTGTGGATGGGGTCTAAAATGAAAAGGCGACAGTCTTCTACTAGCCCCTCTGCGAAAGTCCTTTGCACGAGATGTGAGACATGAAGCCAAATCTACGTGACTGCAACTTTGTGATAACCCCCAATAAAATCTACAGTCGACGATAATAATGCTGTCCCTGTGCCGATATGGAGCAAAAATAGGGTGAATCACAATATTTTGTCGTAGAATCACCCGGCGCTATGGGGCTCCCCGCCTCCCTCACATAACAACACTCCAGCACGTTGCCCTACAATCCACTACCTAGGACTAGTTCCAACACCACCAAACACCACATGCATGCCGCAGTCCAGCACATGCATTCACCCACCACGATCATCCCAACCCTTCCACCGCCCCGACCAGTCCGTGCGCCTTGCAGAACAAACGTTATCTTGCCTTTTTGACATTAAGAGTCCTTCGGAACCGGCGGCACAAGAGCGTCGGTCCGAGGGCCTGCTGCCGAGAAGCCCTCCTTCAAGGATAAGACGACCACGTTTCCGACACACTACGACACCAGCCCCGAAATCACGAAATGCACACACCGCTGTGTCCAACGTCCCACGGACGAAGGAACAAAGAAGGAGACCTTGAACCCCTGGGGTAGTTTCTCCAAATTATGAGCGACGTGTCCCAAAAATTGGCTGCCCGCGCCTGCGCCACAGGATCGGCGCCGACGGCTTCTGTACGTCGGCGCAACTGGGTGCAAAAACACCAGCAATGGCACAAAAAGATCGGTATCGCATTATATGCCAGTAAATTTTTCGTTAAAACATATGTTTTTTCCGCCTTTCTGCCTTCGCAATGCATCAATTTTGTGAAAAAGAATCATTTTTTCGAACGTTGCCTCTGAAAGTGATCTGCCTGCTCTTGCCTCTCTTTCAGAAAGTGTACGTATCACATAGTCGTCCAAAATGGCGGCGGGGGCTAGTGATGACAGACAGGAACTTCTTAATTTGATCAAAGACGGCTGGTTTGAGGAGAGACAGAGCTTTTGGACAGGTACTGTGATCTTTTTTTCTAGCCTTTCCTTCTTTCCTTCTACTCCACGGCTTGATGCGCGCCCTATCGTATCTATGCATACATAAAGTGCCTCCAAGAAATATTACCAAGTGTTTTTGGAATGTACCGAGTCTTTGGCTTGCGAAACACAACAGGACAACGGTTCTCCCTCCAAGTGGAAAAGGTGCTCTTTCACGCGCGTTCTGCCTATCAGGACGTTCTGCTCTTTCAATCTACCTCCTACGGCAAAGTCCTCGTGCTCGATGGAGTCATCCAAGCCACGGAACGTGACGAGATGGCTTATCAAGAAATGATTTCGCACTTGCCCCTTTTTGCGCACCCAAACCCGCGCAAAGTCCTCATCATTGGGGGCGGGGATGGAGGCGTGCTGCGGGAGGTGGCGAAACATCCGTCGATCGACACCATCCACATGTGCGAGATAGATAAAATGGTGATCGACGTGAGCAAAGAATTTATGAGTGACACGTTGGCCACGTCGTATGAAGATCCTCGCTTGACGCTGGTGAGTGAGAAGGGAGAGGAGTGAAAGGGAAGGGGAAGGAACGAGGGACCGGGCTCGGGACCCTGACGCTCGGGCGGCCAAACCGCATGTGCTGCCTACTTCTATGCCCTCTAAGATCTTCGTCAACGGATACTCGCACAGGTGGTTGACGATGCGGCCAAATTTGTCACTCAGGACGGGCACTGCACCTACGATTGCATTATTGTCGACTCGTCCGACCCCGTTGGTGCGTATACAGGCGAAAGAGCACAGGAATGGCAAAGATGCGCGGAAAGTCTCGCATCCCATGAGCGCACGGCGGCATGCAGATTTCTTTGCCTCTTTTGCTGCTCCATGCCCCTTTGCTCACCCTCGTTGACATGTCATCTCCCCCGCAGGACCCGCCGAAGCCCTCTTCGAAGCCGCCTTCTTTCAATCGCTCCATAAAGCACTCAACCCGGGCGGTATCATATGCACACAGGCAGAATGTCAATGGCTACATTTGGATTTCATTTCCAAGGTCTACCGAGCTTGCTGTGACATCTTTACCGAGGTCGAGTACGCATACACAGCCATCCCCACCTATCCTTCAGGACAAATTGGTTTCATGCTCCTCTACAAGGGCCCTGAAACCTCTGCAGCTGAAGATGATGGTAAGTGCGACGATTTACGGCCTTTGACTTCTTTACGGGTCGCCGCCCGTACGCCATCTGCTGAGGTTCAAGCAAGCCTAAAATTTTATAATCCTGCTCTTCACACCGCTGCATTTGCCTTGCCCGAATTCGCTCGACGGAAGCTGGACGAGGCCCGTGCACAAGTCAAACCGCGCTCATAGGAAATGATGTCAGAGCTAAAGTACTTTGTTGCGGACACATATGTGAGTCCGTCATTGGTTTTACTAAAACATCACCCCTGATCGAAAATTCGTTTCTTTTGGCACTTTTGTTTTCTTTGTCTTTTATATTCTTTCACAAAAGTTGCGCGCAAGAAAGAGGAAACATTCAACATTTATATCCAGAAAGCCTTCGCGTATCAAACTTGCAACAAAGCGTGATTGTTTGGTCGTTACACATTGCACATCGTTGTCCGAGCTGGTTGCCAGATGTGAGTGCCATTTGTGCAAACCATTAGGCCTGGGATATCTTTATGGGAGCATGCCCTCACATTGAAAGCCTTGTGGAGTACGCATATCGCGCCTCGTCGCATTTCCAACTTAATTTTGGTGGCTGCAGTTTGTTCCGCATAGCCTCGGGGGCTTCGTGCGCTCCGAACAAAGGAGCCTCCGACAGTATCTTTGTCATCATCTTACCGGCTTGCTCAATTCCATGCCTCTTCCGACGTGCAATGTGCGGCATATAGCACAGATCCTGCCATCATTGTGTGATATTCTCTCCGTCAACCGAGAAGCAACTGTATCTGTCCACTCTGAGTTCACAGTGATGGTACGTGACGGACGCCTCCAGGATGGGCCCTACAAAGGGCAGCTTGCATCCCCTCTCATTAAATTCCTCGCCCCATCCTTCTTAAAGCTACCGGCACCACGCAGGGAAATGGTGACAACATCACTGTGCGCTAAATCTTCCGACTTTCTGCAGCAGCAGCAATTTCCTGGTCCTACGTCAATAGACACGCAGCAACCGCTTGAGAAGCATGTACTATCCGTGACGGAGGTGCACGAGACGACCGGGAGTCCCTCGACAGAGACCACGGACAACCAACACGGACGGCAAAAATTGCAGCAGGGCATAAGAACCGAACAAATGCCGCATCAGCCGTACCTTTTACAGCCCTTGCCCGTCCTTTCCCCTCCACCTTCTGCGGAAGACAAGAACCAGTTTGCGCCCTCCGCTATGCCGCCACAGCTTGCGCTATTTTCACAACCCACAAGTTCATTAACGTTGGCATTGGAGACTGCGGATCCTCCCGTCTTGGAAGGATTTTACAACTATCCCAAATCCCAGGAAGGCGTCCATCACGAGCCGTGGATTCGGCTGTTCGGTGCTATCTTGCAGCCTGCCGCTGACGGCTTTGTCGTCACAGATCACACATGTACGAGGGGCGTCAGCCTCTGGACCTTTACGTTGCGATTGTTGGGGGTCAAGGCCCTGGGATGGCGGGCATTGGATGAGTCAGCGACCTGGAAGTCGATCGGGATCCGGGTCACCAAACTGCGCAAGCAGCAAGAGGAGGGGTCCGCCAAGATCAACATCAACGAATGGATCGGAGAACACATTGTTTGGCGCCGGGAGTTCCGCACCCGACCCTTCGACATGCGCGTACCTCGTCCACCACCTCCAAGGACGACCGAGGAGGCGGCCGCGGAGCTGCCTGGGCCCGTGCGCGTCAAGAGCACCTTTGCGCTGGGCATCACTCTGCGAGATCCCTCCGACCCGGATGTACAACGCGCCTTAGCCAACGCAGTGGACCGGATAGCGCCTGGTGCTGTCCCGTCTCGCATGGGCCTTGTTTTCGCGGAGTATCGGCGCTTGTGGAACGCCTACGAACCCCTATCCCTCCAGCAACGGCAGCATGGCAGGGTGGGACAGACCGCGGGCAAGAAGCGGAAGAAGATGGATTCGGAGGCGGCGTCGGCGGCCCTTGAACCTCCTGCTGTGGCTCCTTCGGCGTCGGATGATTCAGCGATGGGAGAAGGGCAGGAAAGGGGGCAGGTGCAGCTGGTTTTAGAGGGCCAGGGGGAGGGCCACGACCAGGTTTTCAATAGCGCAGAGAGGGAAGCCAAGGACTACGGCATGATGGTAATGCAAGCAGTGGGCGGTGACGAGAGTCACGTGCACATGCTGAACGGAGGCATGGGGATGGCGGCGATGGAAGGAGGGGAGGGAGGCCGAGGGGGAGGCATGACGGGCCCGGGGAGTAGCGGGGGAGCCGTCATGCTAGCGCCCGCGGACACGGCCTCGTTGCCTTACATGGCGCATCAGGAAAACGAAATCCAGCCGCCGATTGCCCGCGAGGGACGGGTGGAGTACCCCCGAGTGCATGGAGGGGCGGCGGGGGTAGGGGGTGGGGGCATGGGTCTTGCGACGGGGCTGCCGGGTCAGAGGGGGCACGTACAAGGGGAGGATGTACATGGCGAGCGACTGCCGGTGGAGGTGGGCTCCCTGCACCTGGTCGCGCCCCAGAACCCTCCTTTTTCCCACGGCGGTGACCATGTCCGTAGGGAGGATCTGAGTCCCTCCGCCTCGAGAGAGGCGGGGCCCCAGCCTGAGTTTTTCCTACAGCACGGACCGACGGACCGACAGGACGTGCACCTGGTGGGGGGAGGGGAGGAATCCGGCGAGTACGGGGTCTACCACGTGGAGGGACCCGACGCGGAGGACGGAGGCGGGATGGCCTCGCTGGCAAGCATGGCCATGGAGGCCGGCGTGCCTGTGGATTTGGAGCACCACCACCCGCAAGAACATTCCCACCACGCAGGAGTGGTTCACGAGGCTAGCTTTCGGGAGGAGGGGCTGGTTGAGGACCAGCCACAGGGGGCGCATGATCACGAGATGCCCCTCCACCAGGACACAAACGGGGACGGCGGCGGGGGGGCTTACCCTGACCAAGAGTCCGCTTCCCTCCCTGATCCGCGCAAGTTGGTGGCTCTTTGAATGTAAAAGCTTCTCCCCGAGAGGGTGCAACACACGTGTCTATCGCGGCGTCGAGTTATGTTCTTGGATGATGGCGGCCCACGATTGTCGATATTTGATGGATACGTACGAAGACATTAACACTCTTTTGACTCATTTGTCCTGTATTGACGGGCAGAAATTGACCCCACTGACGACTGCCTAGTCGTCTCATGGCGGAAAAGGTCACAAATGTGAAGTTCGGAGCTTCCAGATTTCTCGTTCGATTTTCTACGTTTCGTATGTCTTTCTTTTGGCCTTCCCGTCCTAGGCAATTATTCACATTTCCGTATGTCTCGGGTTCAAACTGTTTCAGTTTCGGCCTGGCATTGCCTGCGACGCTTACCCCCCTAGGTTGTAACCAAGCACTGCCTTAGATGTCGGCAAGAAACCCTCGTCCTCAATCAGCAAACCCTCCCGCCTCAAGATCGCCGGCCCTTGCGGCACCGATCTCAGCAGCCACCGTAGCAACAACAGGTTCTTCTCGGCTGTCGGCAGGTCTCCGTGCTTCAGACCTCCCATGGAGCTCACGAAAGCCAACGTCACTGCAGTACTCCCGGATAAATTGAAGCTTTCCGCGAAGCCCATCATCGGAATCTGGAACGTCCCGTCACACAAGGAGCGCATTTCTTCCGTGATGCCCCTTTCTTCGTTCCCCATCACAATCGCCACCTTCTGAGCCGCCCAATTCACCTCCTGCACTGGTTTCGGGGACGTGCCCGGCTTCAAGTCGCTCGCCAAGACGTAATATCCCTCTCTCTTCAATGCGGCCACGCAAGCTGACGCGCTCGGGTGCTCCCTGACGGTCAACCATTTTTGTGAGCCCATAGCGCTCTTTGCTTGAGCGAGGCGGTGCGGTTTGCGGTAGTGAGCAGTATCGAGGATGACGTGTGCATACTGAACTCCGAAAGCATCCAGAGATCGAAGACACGCCCATAGATTGTTGGGGTTGGCGACATTTTCGAAGACAAATTGGACAGATTTGGTGCGCTTGTTCACAATATCTCGCAGACGCTCTAAACGAGCAGCAGTACAGAATCTGGATAGGCACTCTGTCGCAGCAGCCACGTCTCGGATATGTCGGTCATCCTCCTCCTCGTGATCCATATTGTGATTTTCACCCTCCCTTTCTTCAGCTTCTTTACCGACACTTTGAGTAGAACCGTCACCATGTTGCTTTATTCTAAGACTGCGACCGTTGTTCTCTCCACTCCATCCCGCGTTGACCCCGAACTCCCAATTATCGAAGTTTCCGTCATTCGAATCGGGTTTGGGTACATCGTAGTGGAGCTTTCTTTTACGTCGAGTGTCACAGACAGCCACAGACGTCCGAGGAAAGAGTAGGCTCCTTTGTACCCTTATGTTGGTCGTGAAGAGGCCTCCACGATTTTTGAATGCGGCAGAGATGAAGCTGGCAGGGCGAGATGAGGAGTAGGCTTGAGGCAGTCTTGCGCGAACTAAGATAAGCACACTGACCACAAAGGCTACTTGACAGGAACGCCCATCCCAGCCGGCCGAGGCATACAGCATGACGTTCTCTGTTGATTAAGATGTCATTAGTCTCATGGAGGCGCATAACACGATCGGGAAAAGGGCAGGCATGGGTGAAAGGCTGGGGACACGTACCGTAAGATCGCCGTTGAAGACGGGGCGTTTAAAAAAGCGTATAATCCGCGCACAAACTGATGGAAAGGTGCCATAATTCCTGCCATCCAGACTAGCGCTACCCATGAGCGAGAATTTCCCCCGTACTAATATTCCGGATGGACTAGATGCTGGATCGATAATTGCGCACGTCCCACCTTCCGACGAGTTGCCGCAGAAAATGCGGACGAAGCCTCCCCTTGAGTTCACGTTCGAGGTAGGGGGTTATAATTCGTGCAGTTTTTTTCAAAAAGCTACCAAGCTGGTATCGGCACTGACATTGTTATATCCAGATGGCTACATACGATGCCAGGAGCAAAACCTTCCAACTCGAGACGCCTACAGGGCTTGGTTGTCTGAGCGCAAGATGGCGCCTCAATTTAATGCGGACCCGCGAGCGCAAGCGCATACTTCTAGCCCGTTTGTCGTACTGAATGGCACATTTTTAGGGGGTTGCGATGATACGATTGCCTGCTGTCGGCATAATTTCGTTGTTGACAAAAGCGTCGGCGGGGTCAGCCGGGCAGAGGATACCGAGAGGGAGGTTTTGCAGGCTCCCGACGGCTTCGACAAGCAACATACATACGATTATGACTTGATTGTGATCGGTGGAGGTAGCGGAGGTTGTGCTTGTGCCGAGGAGGCATCCCTTTTAGGCGCTCGAGTTTTACTTTTGGATTATAAAAACCCCTCTCCCCGAGGTGCTGCATGGGGACTAGGGGGTACAAGCGTAAATGCGAGTTGCATTCCGCGCCATCTATTCCACATAGGAAGCGCTCTGGGCGAAACGATTGCAGTAGATTTGCCAGCGTTTGGTTGGGAGTTTGGGGTGGAATCGGGAGCAACGAGGCAGGACGAGAGAGCAACGCAGGCAGAGGACGAGAGACAGCAGATGCACCACCACTCTTGGTCCATCCTGCGGGATAATGTACAAGCATACACCCGCCGCCTCAATTTTGAACTCCGTCTCAAGCTTCGTGATGCGCGTGTGACGTACTTTAACAAGCTTGGCCGATTTTGGGACGCGCATACCTTGGACGTTCAAGGTGATCACGGGGGCACAGGGCGACTGACTGGAGCCCGCTTCGTGATTGCAGTGGGCGATCGGCCCCAGCCTCTAGACTGCCCCGGGGGGGAACTGGCAATCACAACAGACGAGCTGTTCTCCTTAGAGAGGGCACCCGGTGAGACGTGTGTGGTGGGTGTAGGCCACATCGCTGTGGAGTGCGCGGATCTTCTTCGAGGCATGGGCCATACCGTGACGCTGGCGGTACGCTCCACCATTCTCCAGGACGAGGAGTACGACAGAGAGTGCGTTGAGAAGTTGGAAGAGCACCTGACAAAGGCCCGGCGCTTGCGCCTTTTGCAAGGTGTTGTGCCCTTGTCGTTGGCTCTGGAGGAGGCGGGCGGTCGGAAAAAGGTGCGCGTCACTTTTTCGAGCGGGAACGCATGCGTGTTTGACACCGTCATCGCAGCCCTAGGCCGAATTGTCGACCTGGAGGCCTTGAATACAGACGGAATAGGTTTGGCAGTGGACCCAGAGAATGGAAGATTGCGATGCCAAGGCGAGCAAACGACCCAGGCCCATATATACGCGATTGGCAGTGTGCGCACCGGGAGCCCGGAGCAGGCGACTTGTGCAGCTCAAGCAGGAAAATTGCTCGCCCGAAAAATGTTCGGAAGCTCTCAAGTAGGGGTAAACGATGCTGTCATACCGCGAAGGATCCTGACATTGTGGGAGTACGCCTGTGTCGGTCTGAGCGAGGCACAGGCGAGGGCGGTAGTGGAGGGGAAGGATTTGAAAGTGTACCGAGCCTCTTTCACACCCTTGGAGTGGGCCATCGTCCCGGAAAGAACGGGGCCAGAAGGGACCAGGGACGGGTTTCTCAAGGTGGTGGTGCGGAGATCGGATGACTGCGTGCTCGGCTTGCACTATCTGGGCCCACACGCGGGAGAGGTGATAGAGGGATTTGCAGTGGCCATGAATGGGCAATTGTGTGCGGGAAATGGGGCTGGAAAGAGCCTCACCTACGCACAGCTTGTGAGCACGACGGGTATACATCCATATTCTGCGCTTTCGGTCATTCAAAGCTCGCGGCTAACAACCCTTAGCCCCGGTCAAGCTTAGTCCGCAGTGGATCAGAACAACAAGGTGAGGTTTGTACGATAAAATCATCTTAGTCTATTTTTCTCGTCAATGTCATACACGTTTTAGTCGTAATTCGTGCTTAATGGCAAAGTTGCTGATTCTTTCTTTGCATACTCTTTTGTACTTCGTAAATTAATGCCCACACCATCAGACCCAACTTGTCATTTTCACGCACTCTTGAAAATTCACACCGTCTCTTACCGTGTTTTCCGCGGCGAACTTCGGGCACGTCGTCCACCGGCAGCTAATAAAAACCCGACCACAACCATCATAATCGCGTGTAACCCCGTGGCAGCCTCATCAAGCGTGCCTTCCAAGTAGTACCCATAGGATGCATCCACTACGATGACAGAGTGGTAGAAGAGGAAGGCCGACAAAATGATGCGTTTCGTTTTAGCGTCGAGTTTCATGATGGCGGCATATGCGACAATAGCCTGGACGATAATGCTGAAGGCGAACCACCGAAGGAGGGATCGTTCACTATTGTTGTAAGATGCACGCCTAGCAATGTACGGAAAGACATAGTGCGGCTGCAACAAGAGGATCAAGCCGACGATACCCTCAAAGCCGCCATGAATTATAAGAGCAAGGTCCAGGTCCAATGCCACCATCCCTCAACCCTTTGTAAGATTAGGAGGAAGGAGAAAGCAGTGAGTTTGACATAACCTTGACACGAGGGAAACAAAACGAGCAAAAGCTTCTCCAGACGGCGATCTC
The DNA here is from genome assembly GCF_000240725.1 of Microchloropsis gaditana. Lineage (NCBI taxonomy): Eukaryota > Eustigmatophyceae > Eustigmatales > Monodopsidaceae > Microchloropsis > Microchloropsis gaditana. The sequence continues at coordinate 21,706 of NW_005803715.1, forward strand.
TATCGCCCCCGAGGCGACGGGACGGTCCCGATTGGACGGCTCGGAACGGTCCCAGTAGGACGGCTCGGAACGAGCGGGGTGAACGGCTCGGAACGGTCGACGGCTCCTTCGACGAAGGCCATCGAATGTTCTGGATATCTGACATGTTCCGTGGGCACCACAATTGTTCTATTTTCGACGTCAGTCTCTGAGTGGTGGTGGCATTTTTTCACTGTCTACGCTTGTACTGGTGCGTACATTTGGTATTTCATCTGAGAGCATAAATTACTCAATCTGTATGCATCGGGGAAGGATTTCAACTCTGCGTGCATCACTTTTTTTGCTCGAACAAAGCGCAGGAAGCAACGAAGGCTGCTTCTTTCTTTTTCCTCTTGCGATATTTCTTGCAAGGAGTCTGTAAGAAAGCGACTTGCTTGCGAGAGCAACGTTGTAGGTAACATATACTCTCTCGTGTTGTACTGTTTATTGACGTGCGGTCAGTTCTGTAGGGTTTTTGGTGCAGACAAGGATTTTCTCATGCCGTTGTGTGAGTGTGTGGGTGGGGCAGGGTGCACTGTTTTTGACACCAAATAAAAACAACCCTTGACACGAGGAGGCCAGTAATATTTTCCCATGTCGATGAAGATATGTCTGCCCAGGCCTTCGTCGTAATGTTGGAGGTAGTCATTGGATGTGGAATGATGGGCGGGTTAAATACGAAAACATCTTCGCCCCTATGGAAGGGGAAGGGTGGGGGGCAAATGAACTCCCGTCCTATTCCCATGCCCGGCCTTCATTGAGATACTTACTCTGTTTCCTCTATGTATACAGAACAGCCTACACAGATTCTTTCGGAGTAAGCTAAGAGAAGCAACCATGTCTGGCGATGCCGAAACATTTGCCTTCTCGGCGGATATCAATCAATTGCTATCCCTGATTATCAACACCTTCTACTCCAACAAGGAAATTTTCCTTCGCGAACTCATCAGGTAGGTGAAAATGCTCGTGCTCTGAACGCACAGATTCTTTTTGGATACTGCGGTCTAGCCCTGCACCTCTGACGATTTTCTGTCTGTCTGAGTCCTTTGCACCATCACGTGAGGGGCGCTGCTGGTTTCTGTCTAGTGAAGCTAGCCTGACGGGCGACAGGTTTACCGTTTCTTTCAAGTTGGATCACTGAGCTCACAGACCCTTGGCACTATGACAGCAATTCTTCGGATGCCTTGGACAAGATTCGTTACATGTCTCTGACGGACAAATCCGTGCTGGACTCGGAGCCTGAATTAGAGATCCGCCTGATTCCCGACAAGGCGAATGGGACCCTGACCATTGAGGACACGGGGATCGGGATGACCAAAGCCGACCTGATCAACAATCTGGGGACCATCGCCAAGTCCGGCACGAAGGCCTTCATGGAGGCCCTGCAGGCAGGCGCCGATATCAGCATGATCGGGCAGTTCGGCGTGGGTTTCTACTCGTCGTATCTGGTTGCGGACAAGGTGGTGGTGACGAGCAAGAACAATGACGACGAGCAATACACCTGGGTGTCCGAGGCTGGAGGTTCCTTCACTGTCACCCCCGACACCTCCGGGAAGCCGTTGGGGAGGGGAACCCGCATTGTCCTGCACCTGAAGGAGGACATGAAGGAATATCTGGAGGAACGCCGCATCAAGGACCTGGTCAAGAAGCACAGCGAATTCATCGGTTTCCCCATCAAGCTGTACGTGGAGAAGACTACGGAGAAGGAGGTGACGGACGACGAGGCAGAGGAGGAGGAGGAGGAGAAGGAAGGGGAAGAGAAGCCCAAGGTGGAGGAGATGGATATGGAGGACGAGAAGGAGAAGAAAGAGAAGAAGACGAAGAAGATCAAGGAAGTGACGCACGAGTGGGTCCACTTGAACCAGCAGAAGCCGATCTGGATGCGGAACCCGGAGGAGATCACACAGGAGGAGTACGCGGCTTTCTACAAGTCCTTGACCAATGACTGGGAGGAGCACGCGGCGGTGAAACACTTCTCGGTGGAAGGGCAGCTGGAGTTCAAGGCGGTCCTTTTCGTTCCCAAGCGTGCGCCCTTCGACATGTTCGAGGGAGGGTCCAAGCGCAAATGCAACAACATCAAGTTGTACGTCCGGCGGGTCTTCATCATGGACAACTGCGAGGAATTGATGCCGGAATACCTCCAATTTGTCAAGGGCGTGGTCGACTCGGAGGATCTGCCTCTCAACATTTCCCGCGAGACGCTCCAGCAAAACAAGATTTTGAAGGTGATCCGCAAGAACCTGGTGAAGAAGTCGATCGAACTCTTCAACGAGCTGGCGGAAGACACGGAGAAGTACAAGAAATTCTACGAAGCCTTCGCCAAGAACATCAAACTGGGCGTGCACGAGGACTCCACGAACAGGGCCAAGCTGGCCAAGCTTTTGCGGTACTACTCGACCAAGTCGGGGGAGGAAATGACGGGCTTTGACGACTATCTGGCGCGCATGCCTGAGAAGCAGCCGGGGATCTACTATGTGACAGGCGAGAGCAAGCGCGCGGTCGAGAACTCCCCTTTCCTGGAGAGGCTGAAGAAGAAGGGGTACGAGGTCCTGTTCATGATCGACCCCATCGACGAGTACGCGGTGCAGCAGCTCAAGGAGTACGAAGGGAAGAAACTGATTTGCGTGACCAAGGAAGGGCTCAAGATCGACGAGGACGACGAGGAGGAGGCCAAGGCCTTCGAGGAGCTCAAGGCGAAGACGGAGGGTCTGTGCAAGCTCATGAAGGAGGTCCTGGACGAGAAGGTTGATAAGGTTGTGGTGTCGCCCCGACTGGCGGACTCCCCCTGCGTCCTAGTCACGGGGGAGTACGGATGGTCGGCCAACATGGAGCGGATCATGAAGGCACAGGCCTTGCGTGACTCCTCCACCTCGGCGTACATGACGAGCAAGAAGACGATGGAGATCAATCCTAAACATCCCATCGTCAAGGCCTTGCGCGAAAAGGCGGAGGCGAACCAAACAGACAAGACCCTCAAGGACTTGACCTGGCTGCTGTACGACACGTCGCTCTTGACCTCGGGCTTCTCGTTGGACGACCCCAACACGTTCGCCTCCCGCATCCATCGGCTGATCAAGCTGGGCTTGTCCATTGACGAGGAGGTGGAGGAGGAGGGTGCCGGAGGCAAGGACGACGAGTTGCCCCCCCTGGAAGAGGGAGGTGAGGGAGAGAGCGCGATGGAGACGGTCGATTAAGGACGTGATGTGTGAGGAGAGGAAATAGGAAGCCTGAAGGTTGGTGGCTGGGTGAGCGAAGACGGGCAGTCGGGGGGAAATATGTGTTACTTGTCAAATTCTGGAGTCTTAGATCTGAGGACCCTTTGAGAGAAATTGGGTTTTACAGATTAGACGAAAGAGGTTCGAGGTGAATAACTCGTTTTCACGTGGCTGTCGGGGGAAGGGCGAGAGCTGGGAACAGGGAGAAACGAGGCAGGTGCCGCAGCATGTTTCATAACTAACGGCGTATCAGAACCAGTCACAGAATTTCGCAAAGAGAAGTGCGTAGGTTGATCTTTTTTCCTCGATCGTGCCGTGTCAAGAAGGAGTATCCAGATGCCAAACGCCGGAGGGCGATCTTAGAGGAAGGAACAGAGGCCGAAAGGAAAGATGGTAGTATGTAGGATGTGTTATGAATTCTCCCCTCTGCTGCAAGAGCCCACGACCTTATGAGAAAAGAAACCCGAAAAACGAGGAAAACAACTCATGCTACGTAGACGGTGGAAGTGCTCTTTTTTTAATCTTGATTTTTCGGGTTTGATCTGTATTTTTCGGGTTCGATCTGTTTCGACACTGCCATGCGGCCACCCTGTCCCTGGATAGGAGTGATGGGCAGAGAGAAAAGACAACTTCCACTGCCAGCTCACAGAAAAGAATGTGTAGACGCACAATAACCGTTGGGAGAGAAGCTCAACATCACAATCATGCGCTGCTCGCAGTACCTTCATACCTAGCGTGCTCTCACCCGCCAATCCCTCCATAGTCCCGCGCCGTTACATTCCCCTTCTCCCCCAGAGACGTATTATGCATCAATACATATGGCTCCAGTTTGCCCCCCCAGATACGCCAGTGGCCTAAGGGAAAAAGTCGGCGATCGAAGAGACGAAGAAGTCGGGATGGATCTTGTTGGCCGCGCCCAACAATTTCTCCTCAGAGGTGACCCCACTCAGCGTCAGGACCGTCTTCAATCCGTTGTCCTTCCCAAACAAAATGTCCGTGTCCAGTCGGTCACCAACCATGCAGATCTTGTCCTTGGGAATCTTATATTTATAGACGATGTAGTCGATCATCAACGGGCTCGGCTTCCCTACGAGGGTCGGCTCCTTTCCTGTGCATCCTTTGATGCATCCCACCATCGATCCTGCGCCCGCCCATTCCTGGGCGTCAGTCAAGTGCGTGACGGCGTCCATGTTCGTTGCGATGAATTCCGCGCCGTTTTCATTGATGGCCAATTGAGCGTACTGGATTTTATGGTAGTTAAAGTGACGATCAAAGCCCACGACCACGGCACCCACATCGTGATCGATCTCCAGGGCATACCCCGGCGTCAATTCGATCGTTTTACCTTTATCTGCCGGACCGCCAATGTGCGGAACACCGATGAGGTCCAATTCTTCCCCGATCCCTACCTCTCCAATAACGTAGACTTTCTTGCCAGTTGCCTTAAAATTCTTCTGCTCCAGGTATGCAGCAGCCGCAAAAGAGGAGGAAAAAATTTCTTCGTCCTGCACATCCAGCCCAAGAGACGAAAATTTACTCTTGTAGCCTTTACGGCTTTTAGTTGAGTTGTTGGTGACAAAAAACATCCGCTTTCCCATCGCTCGCAATTTCTCCAGCACAGATGGCACTTTGTCGATCAACGAGTCTCCTCGCCATATCACGCCATCACAATCGAATATAAACACGTCGGTGTTCTTCAGCAGCTCCTCTTCCGGGGATGTGAGACGCTTGACCGATGCAGCTCCAGGCGTTGCCACCGTGGCCATCATAGATGAGCTTCCGCGCCGAGCAGCGGCAGCATTGGCCATAGCTATCGGGCTTGATGATGCACGTAGTAAACGAGGCACGGTGAAAGCAGAACAGGAGCCGACACAAAAAGCAAGCATCCCCAAGCCGAACGTGTTACGCATGATTTGATGCCTGGTAAATCCAAATGATGATCGGAAAAAGAAGGATTATTTTACGAGCTGTAATACTCGCAAGAGGTGATCTCAGGACTCAAGCTTACGTAAGAAAAGAGATCATGAAGCGCTTGGCATAATTTTCCTGCGCCCACGAGAAGGCGTACAACAGACTTCATCACACAACAATACGAGTAGCGTACCACGGTCTGCACGGGGCCTAAAAAGACAAGGAGTCGGAAGAGGGCATGCATTTGTGTTAGTTCAAATCCGATGACGTTGGCGTCGCTGAGGCCTCGCCGGCATTTTCTCGATACGGAAATCGTCTCCTCACCGCCCCGGCGGAAAATGACCAATTACATCACTCGGACAGGGACAGCGTGATCATGGTGCTTGGGGAGGGTAGCAAAAAAACTGATGGCAAGTCGACCGATCCAGCAAAAGCGACCGAGGAGAAGCGCGTCCCCGCCCCGCTGCGAGAGCGCAAAGGGAAGAAGCAGGAAGGGAAAGACTTGCGAACCCCATCTAGCAACCTGAAACCTGCGCGTTCCCCCACGGAGGTCGATTGGAGTTCTTTTCCCGAGGGAAGCTACACACGTTTTGGGCATGGTGGGGATTGGTGGACCTTCTTGAAAGGCACACTTGCCATTTTAACAGTGTGGGCAACCTGGTTAGGGGGGGGCACTTCACCCGTATGGATGGCTTGTTTATACATGCATGGGTACCGAGTTGCATTCTGGATCCTGTTGGGCCCTTTACTCTATCCGCTTTTCCTTCCTGTCTCAGCCTGGCCTGCATTTGTTCGTTTCGTGTTGGACATGGCCGGTTATTTTGAGGTACGGATACACCGTCGATTGAGGGGGGAGGACAAGAGAGAAAGTGAGGCGGAGTGCGGAAGAAAATGTCCTTCCCAATAGGAGTTGGTCTGAAAAGCTGATCATCTTTGTCTTCCGTGAGCATGGGGGTCGAGATCGCGCAGATCGAGTCTGCGTGGATCACCATTCTCTTTTTCCCTAACCGCTTTCCTCCTCCCTCATCTTCTCCTTCTTTCACCCGTCAGGGTGGGGCCGCCATGTACGTCGAGAATTCTTTCAAGGGCAGGAATGTCAACGGTCCAATCATGCTGGCCATGCATCCCCATGGGATCATGCCGCATTCCTTCCTTTTGAACGGCGCAGGCCGGATTCATGCCCAAAAACCCGAATTTTACCTCCCCCCCCACTACCAAGACATGTCCCTGAAATCGACGGGGGTGGCGGAACCGCTCCTCTTTCGCATCCCTTTGATATCTGCCTTTCTGTACTTTTTTGGATGCGCGGAGCCGGCGTCGAAGGCGATGATGCACAACATCTTGGAGCGGCAGGTGCCTTTTGGCATTTTGGTAGGTAGACCCTCGGGCTCACTGGCGGGTGTGGTTGGGGGCAATGGAAGAGGAAGCTCACCTTGTGTCTGCTTTGGATCCCATGTGCTCACAGGTGGGAGGCTCGGAGGAGATTTTGCTGATGGAGTATCAACGAGAGAATGTCTACATTTTGGAGCGAAAAGGCTTCATTAAATACGCGTTACAGCACGGCTATACTATCGCCCTGGGGTATTTGTTCGGAGAGAGCAACCTGTACCACACCATCACCTGGGGCCGGAAGCTCCGGCTTGCCCTTTTCAAGCGCTTCAAGATCCCAATCTTCTTCGCCCGGGGACGCTGGTTTTTCCCCCTACTGCCCGAACGGGCCACCCCCCTTAACGCCGTGGTCGGAAACCCCATCGACCTGCCTCGGATCGCCGACCCGACCCAGGAGGACATAGACAAATACCACGCGATCTATATCGAGAAGCTCACGGACTTATTTGAGCGGAATAAGGCTGCCTTTGGATACCCGGACCGGGAGCTGCATCTGTTTTGAAAGGGGGGGGGCACCTCCTTGGGGCGGCAGACGGGAAAAGACTACGAAGGGGTAGTAGTCGGCAGGCATGCCGTGTCAGTGACCGGACACTTCCAGGGTGGTAGTTGTTGTTTGGGTGATTGGTCAAGGAAGGGGGGAAGGAGGGGCCAGGTCTGGATGGGTTTGGAAGTAAAGGGGGTGTACAGTGTGGGAGAGGCAACGGCGATGAATGCCTGATGGGCGACAAACCAAACAGACAAAAAATAACGATAGACAAGCAAGTGCGGATTTGTCACGCGGGGATGCTAGCATCGCCTGATCCTCCTCCAGATCCTCTTTGCCATGGGGGGAAAGTTCTCATCCTATCCAACATTACTTTGTTCTCTGTCCTTGCGGGCCGCGTCTCGGTGGAGGCACTGCTTTACTCCGCTATTTTCTTCCTACATGCTACCTCTACGCGGCTGAAGCCGCCTCATCGGTAGTAGAGCCTGGCCATGGTCCGCGTCGCTTGGATCCGGTAGGGCTCCCCGAGCATGCCTAGGACTAGGAACAGGAAGAAGAGGAGCACAGCCAGGATGGACGGGTAGAGGAACACCTCGGTCCGGTGCAGGAAAGGCAGGGCGCGGTAGCCCAGGTGTGTGACGTAGAAATACACAGCAAAGGCAGCCCCGAAGATGGCGTTGGAGACGATCAAAGCCATGAGGGAGGGGCGGAGGAGGAGGGGAAGGAGGAAATAATGGAGGACGGAGGTGAGGAGGAAGAAAGGCAAAAACGCGTTGCAGTGGATGTCGAAAGCGTAGCGCCACTCCACTTCCTGTTCGACGCTGTGCGACCGGAGCTCTAAGAGGTACCGGTTTGCCACTGACCGGCACACTGTCGCCACGACCAAGCCTACCAAGAGCCAGTCGAAAAGAATGGCACGCAGAGCCAAAAAGAGGTAATGAACTGGACCTCCCCGCACGTGGAAGGCTAGGGCGTAGGCTGAAGAAGAAACAAGCAAGAAGGCGATCTGTATGACGGCCAAAGCCGGGTCATCCCTCGCCCAGTGATTTTTAGTATGTTTTCTGTAGGAAGCCATTTTGTACATTCGCTGAGGGTGAGAAGAGCAGAGCATCAGGATGTCTTCAAACGCCGCGTCGAAGTCCATCTGGTTGGGGTCAACAATCCTCCGCAAATACTCCAGCAAGCCGCTGCTCCCTCCTCCCCCGCCTCCGCTGCTACTGTGTCGACGGTAGTGTCCTGATCCTGTGTAGTGCGGCGTACCGAGCCCACCGACTTGGTAAGACCGCATGTGTGTCTAGCCTGCGTCCACGCAAGTTGTGCAATGCTGTCGAGTCTGTCAGTAGATCCAAGCTTGTATCAAATATACACGCGATGGTGGGGGAGCTGGGGAGGTCTCCGAGGGAGTCCGTGTCTGCTGTAGTGGAGGGAAAGTGAAGTTACAGAAAAGAAAACGGGAGGTTGCACGACACCAGGAGACCGTAAGATGACGAGCATGCCAGCCTCGATAAGTGCACCGGCAGTCTACGAGAAACCGTCGCAGCCAGTGAGCATGGTACCACGCAATTTGGGAGCAACCCTGCAGCATCTGAGGACTCACGGGAGCGACGAGTCTTGGCGATCGCCTAGTTTTCTTTTCTTCGCCGAAACTGCTTTCCTTCACGGGTGTGTGGGCGAGGCCGGAGATCAGGTTTTCCCTCTTTACCTTGGACGACCGCCCCGAGGTCGTTGTGCGCACCGTACACTGGTGAAGGCGTCAGGAAGTCCACTTGGGCACACTTTACCCAGGCCTACAGTGTTAGATTGGGTACTAAGCGACATGGGGAAAGAAATAACCCCTAGGTGTTCTAAATCAACCTCCGATTGTAGTGTCTCAGCTCTGCCGTTACATGGAGGCATTATAAACAATATACGCATCATTCTGTTTTTCATCCTGGCCCGAACAACGGGGTTCTCTGATGAGAACTTTATGACCACTGTGCTACCTCGTTGGTGATGCTTGGCTAAAGTTCGTCTTACGATGAACACGCTTGGTCAGGTTTTTAAGTATTTCACACCCGTGTGTCCTGTCATTGTCTACTACGAAATGGGAGTGTGATTATGTGGACGTGACGACATTCTCGTTTCTTTTTCCATTATCCCACAGCTCTATGAAAGTATATCAATACTGCAATCGATTGAAAAAGGCAACATAGTGGCGTCTTAGTTGCCCTAGTCCATAAAATGGTCTGCTCCCGGTCTACGCAGGTGATTAGCATAGTGCTAGGAGCATCTTGTATTTGTTGGTATTCAATCATCACGGGCAGCGGAACGTCAAGAGGTGAAATTTTCTTGTTCAAAGCTGTAACGATGACAGCAAAAGACCTCTCGGGTATGCCTTTTTTCCCTCCTACTTTTCGGGGATGAGGATAGTGTAAGCTCTGACGAAGTCTAGAATTCATTTACGAACGATTACACAACACAGCCTCCGATGTCACTGACTGCGGAAACGCTAGCGGCATCGGAAGCAGCAGCATCGATGCTCGAACAGCTAGCGGGATAAATATGACAAATCTGGCTTGTCCAGCATTTGACGACCGGCCAAGCAGGTTCCCCTCTAACTTTTGGTATGTGAAGAATCCTAAGACAAGTAGCAGTACCCTCGCAGGCGTATTTCGTAGCGTAGCCGCGCATCACGCTGTCATCATGCTCAATCCGGCTAAAACACATATGAGCGTCAAAGAAGTGGAAGATACCAAGCAGAAGGTTATAAGTGCAGTACAAAGTCGCCACAGTGAGCCACCTCGACTGGGCCTGTCCAATCATGTACGATTTAACTCAGGAATTCGTGATACCCTAGAGTTGAACGGGCCTCTCTTGTTATTTACCTCAGTGAGGGAGCCAATTGATCGATTTTATTCCTTCTTCATTGAGCAATGCCAAAATTCGAAATTCGGAAAAAATGTAGACTGCTTTGGTGAAGCAGTGGATGAGAAACTCCAAATGGCTACCACAATGGAGCCGAATTCTCAGCTAGCTGTCATTCGAGGGAACGCAACAGACATCAAGAGTGCAGTAGCTCAGTACGACTTCATTTTCGTCCGAGAACGCTTCGACGAGTCTTTGGTAGTGTTCATGATATTATATGGACTGGATTTCGCCGACATCGTCCATTTATCGTCAAAAGTGCGCACGGGAAAGTATCCCGGCGCCGCCAAGATGCCACCGGCGCTCAACGACCTGATACGGACCAATAGCCAGGAAGATGTAAAACTATGGGTCACAGCAAATGCCCTTTTGGATGAGAAAATTGCGGGCATAAATGAAAAATGTGGAGGTGAAGCTTACATGGCGTCTACGTTAGCCGCATTTAATCGTCTGCAAGATACTGTGGCAAATGTGTGTCGCGAGCACAAAAAGTGGTACTCGGACCACGGATTTTCGACAGTCTTCACATACTGGGGTGACAATGGACAGGCACCAAGGTGCTGTGATTTTGTTGTCCGGCGGGAAATCCATAGATGGCAAAACGAAGGCCGAAACCATGCAATTCAAGTCGGAGGAACGGCGGGGGCATCATCGAATTCATCAGGAGGAGATGTATCGAGCGCTTACAAAGCAGACGCTTTTGCGATGCCGAAAAAGACACTATTGCGGAGTGAGCAGCACTGATGGATGATCTATATGAAGCTTATGGACAGAACCATTTTCTTTTGTAATGTCTGATGATTTACATGGCATGAACAAAAATACGTCTTTATGAGCTCGGACAATCGAATACATCACGAGCTGTTGCGCAGTCAAAATTTAACATTATTTCTATGTACACTCCAACTTGTTCTCAACCTGTGTCATTCAAATATTCATCAACTTTTGTTTCTTCGTGTTTGTGACCAATGATATACTTGTACACATGACCCTCCTTGTGCTCACTTTTTGTCATTGATATATTTATCAACGTTTCTTCGTGTTTGTGACCATACTTACTTGTGCTGGTTCCATGTTTCTCGTAATTACATGTAAAATATTTCGAGTGCCTGGTCGCCGAAATACTTTGGCCATGAGGCATATGACTGGAAACAAAACCGTGATGGTTGCTGGAAAGTCATAGTGAATTCTTGATTCGCATTTTTACTGGCTTGCTTTTATTAAGCCATCTGTCGCCCATATGAGGGCCACGTCGACGACATCGGCGTTTTCTAGCGCCTACCACCAAAGAAAAATAATAGCATAAAAGCAGGAGTACAAAGCTACCATGTACCACACGTTTCTGTGCGAGCCAGTCTTCCTTCTCGATGGGTTAGACTTCGCGGAGCGTGTACGCAACGAAGCCAGCTGGAGACTTGTAAACTCAATGTAATATTTCGTCCCAATATCTGCAGGAGCGTTTTCGATATCTTCAAGGTCATGATATTACTTAAATGCATTCAAGGTCGCGGCTGTATGGTTCAACTATATAGAAAAAGGTGATGTATCATTTTGATTGTCCGTTTGAACTCATGATTTTTCTGGAATGCAACCAAGGACGCGGCCATGCGAATATATCACTTGGAACACAGGAATTATTCATCTTGATTGTGTGTTTGTGCTCATGAAATCCATGGAATGCAATTAAAGCGATTCGTGCAGTTTCAATACGGATCCAAGTTTGTCGATCTGCTGAGGGAATACAACGACATTCCTTTCCTTTCGTCGTCTTCCAAGTTCCTTGTTTCTTGGTGGTCGACGCCTACCTTATCACGTGTCGGGTAGGTGATGGTGACTCAAATTGGATGCGTAGATAAAGCAATCAGCGCAACGTTATAATTTCTTTTCTTTCATGTTATTTTTCAAGACTGCGTGGAGCCACAGTTTATGGGAACCGCCGGATACGTTCCCATCTTATGGGAAAGGTCCTTGTCAGCCAATAGATGCGTCGCCGGGACGTGTAGCCATCCGCCACAAACGACAAGACAAAAGCTGTACTATGCTCCCACTTCCAGTCAATTACAGCCCAGGTACACCCCTCCTCCGCTACCGAGATGTGCCAAGCCAGGACGTCACGTGGCAACTGCCTACCTCGGCCGTCCCGGTCCTAGGGACATGCCTGTAGCGGCGCAGCAACAACTTAGTGTGCGGTTCATGTTGGCCAGGTCCCCGCATGCTGTCCTTGGATTTATCTAGAGCCTTGAAAAAGGCCCAAATCTCCCCCAAATGAAGGTGGCCATGTAGACGATAAATTCCTGTCACGGCTGTCATTTTTCCCCGTAAGTGAACGTGCAATGCAAAATGCTTTCTGTACCCGAGTTTCCCCTTCACTTGCCAAACTTGAGCTCAGGGTAGCTCTCAAGAGCGTGTTTTTTGGAATTGCTGGCGGCATGATCTAACACAATTGTCGTCGGTTTTACGCCACACTCTGACAGATTTATCGGGGTGCATCGCGTTGGTGTGACGCTCTAACCTACCATAGGGATCACCTAAATGCGAAGTGATATAGAAGCATGGTATATGAAACCTGCGTGCGTCCTCGTAGCCACATCGAAGTCGCTTTCGCCCGGAGTCTTTCATGCGAGTTGAACCCACCACTGAGTCTTGCTCGCTCTGTGAAGAAAAAGTTCTCCGCATCAGAAGCAGTTCAAGTAATTAGACAAAGAGAAATTCTTAGTTTCGTGGTGCGCGGAAGCACTATCCAATTGGCCCGGAATCCCGCATGCCTCGTTCGGCGTGACTCACGGGGCCGTTACCTTTCAAAGTAACGGTTGCCCGAACCTCCCCTAACCGCCTTCCAACCTCCTCGTCCCTGTAGCAACCACTCAGCACCTACATTTTTATGTGCCTTGCCAACTTCAGAACTTCTACCGGCCCCAATAGGTATCAATCAGTATCTACTAGTAGTATTCGTGCGCTTTGCCAATGTATGCCGAAGTGCCGCAACCATTCCCTGTACGACACGCTACGACCGACTTTGGAAGGCTCTTCCAGGATTCCTTGCATAATACCCATCGCAAAGAGCCTGCTCTTAGTACGAGGGACGGAGGAAGGAGACAGGTTAGAAGGACGACGCTGACCAATCACACGTAGTTTCGTACTCCTCCTGACAGCGAGTCGCAGGTGGTGGCGCCTGCGTGAGGGCGGGCCTGTGCCTCAGCTCTCTGAAGGCTAGCATGGCTTTCAAGGACGTCGATCAAGAATAATCTAGAGGCATTCACCCTCCTATACATAGAGCAGACAGTTATGCTCGTCACGCTCGCTCGTTCGATCTTTCGCACTCTCTGCTCCTCTCCCTTTTTCTTCTCTCTCCTGTTTCTCTCTTCTGTACTTTCCTCACAAACACATACACAAATACGTATACATACAGGAAAGCGGATGGAAAATAAAGAAGGAAGAAGGAAGACTCAGATGTACTGGAATAGATTTGTTGAAATTTTTAGAGGTGTGAGATCAGACCGGATAAAAAATGAGGCCGAAGAAAGAGCGTGCATGCTTTTTGGAGAGGCGGTGGAGGAGGACCTATTCGAAAGTAGGTACCTAGACTCTGATGACATGGACTTTAGGTCCGATGTTTCCGAGGACGAAATGGGAGCCATTTCACGCTTGTCATAGGACTCGTGGGAAAGCACGCCAAAGCAAATGAAAAGGAAGAGGGAGGCGGACGCGAAGGACGTGGACGCGGAGGATGAGGACGAGGCTGAGGAGGAGGAGGAGGATTAAAAGATGAAGGAGGAGATGGAGGAGATGGAGGAGGAAAACGAGGAGGAAACAGAGGAGGACGAGGAGGAGGACGAAACGAAGGAAGGAAAGGTGGGGGACAAAACGAAGGAAGACGTGGAAGAGAAGAGGAAACGGAGGAAGAGTAGCGAAATGAAGAGAGAGCCACCGCGTGCAAAAAGAATCTTGGGAAGAGCATGAGGGAAAAAATAGAAAGGAGAGGAGAAAAGAGCAAGGCTAGGTGAAGGGAGTAGGAGAGCGCCGACGTCATGATGGTAACAATAGTAGCACAAGAAGAAGAGAAGGAGGACTAAGGGAGAAGGAGGAGTCTGACATGGCTGTAAGGGACAGGGAGAGAAAAATGATGAGAATAGGGAGGGATGAGAGGTGAAGGACATGGAGGACATAGTATATGTGTCTCTGGGTGTCTCTATACATGTATATCCCTGCAGCTAAGGGGGGGGGGAGGAGAGCCCATCCTGTCGCCCCCCATGTTTCATAACCCTGCCACTACACATGCAAGTACGTCGATTGCGGCAGCAACAACAAAATGATATAATTAGCGCAATAAAATACACACAGAGCGATAAATCGACGAACAAAAAATAGAAATCGTGAACGATGGATCGATATATCGATCGGAAAATGCGACGAAACGATTGCTCCAGGACTCAACATTTGCTTGGCTATGACCGATAATGTGACCGATTTATGCGATATGCTTCACTATTCACGCTTAGATGTGATCGGTGCTTTTGATAGCCCCGAAGTATGATCTGTTGAAATGTTGTTGAGCTCAATTTCCTTAGCCATGATTGCTTTATTTATGCTCTCAGCCCTTCGCGTTCTTGAGCTCAATTTCCTCAACCATGATCGTCCGGTCATGATATCTGTCCTTGCGTTGTTGAGCTCATTTTCCAAGACTGCTACATTGATTTTGAAAGCGCTGAAGTGGTAGTAACGGAAATTTTGTTGCGATTCATGTACGGTCAATTTGAGCAATCGACAACTTGTTGACCACCTCAACCCGAACGCTCAATCAGCCGTTGGGACGGCCTCTGTACGTGCTCTCCTTTTCCCTTTCGCACCTTTGCAAGGTATCAACAGGCATCGATCTACACACAATGGACGATGAGGACATCCTCCTCGACAGTCGTGCTGTAGGGGGCAAGCGTGGAGCAGATTTGGGGGCTCCTCTTTTGCTGCCGAGCTCATCAGCAAGTGGAGGAGACCAAGGGGGTTTTGGTGCAGCGTACGTCCCTGCCACGGTGCGGCGGCGACGGCTATGGTTCGACAACGTGTTTGGGGTGATCTTTGGTATATTTGCCTTCGTCATGACTCTTTTGGCCTTGACGATAGGCGTCAAGGCGGTGATCAACAGGCGGACGCCGGCTGTGGTTGTATTGGATGAAGGTACCTCAAGCGTGGACGACCCCGCCCATCCCGGCACTCGGCACGCCACCTACGAGGGCTTCAAGCTCTTCTCGGGCCTCGCACTGATTTGTACTCTGGGCGTGGTGCTTTCTGCGTTATGGTTGCAGGTGATGGTGACTTGCTCCTCTGCCCTCTTGACCTATACCCTCATGGCTGTGGCCCTCCTTGGTCTTTTGGCTGGCACAGCGTTCTTCGCAGGCGCCAACCCTTGGGCGGGCGTTGTCACCCTTCTTGTGACAGTGATCGCTCTGGTCTATTTCCAGCAGCTCCGGAGGCGCATGGCCTTTGCAACAGCCAATTTGAAAATCGCGTGCAGGGCCCTATGGGATAGCCCCCCCTTGTTGGGCGTCGGAGTGGGTCTCCTGCTTCTGCAAGTGTGCTGGGGGATACTCTGGGCACTGGCTTTGATGGGTGCGGCGACAAATGCGGACCTGGCGACCCTGCGGGACCCGGTTTCGGGCCAGGTGTACCCCATGAGTCAATGCACGACCTATGAGACCCTGGGTCCCAACGGGAATTTTACGGCCGCCTGTCTCCACACGGGTCAGACCTGTCTGAAATGCGTGTGTGGGAGCGGGATTAGCGCCGTGACCGTCTGGGAGGATCGTTCGTGTTTTGCCTACAAGCTGTACGCGGGCTGGCTCGTGGTTCTGCTGGCTGGCTTCTTGTGGGGAGGCGCGGTGGTCCGCAACGTGGGGCATTGCACCGTGTCCGGGACGGTGGGGACCTGGTGGGTGTCGGGGAGGGAGCGGGGAGCTGCGTCGGTGGGGAGTCATTTCCGACGGTCCTTGTCCACCTCGTTTGGATCCATTTGTCTGGGTTCCCTGCTTGTGGCGCTCGTGCAGACGGCCCGGCATGTTCTCTTGAACGCCCACCGGGCCAACCAACGGACGGTGCAGAGCAACACCATCACGGCCATGCTGGGCTGTCTCCTCGTGCTGGTCGACCGGGCGCTGGCCTGGTTCAACCGATACGCCCTCGTGTACGTGGCTCTGTACGGGTTGGATTTCATGTCGGCGGGCAAGGCGACGACGGAGCTCTTTCGTGCCCGCGGGGTCACCGCCCTGGTCAACGACACCATGATCGAAGGCGTCCTATCCCTGGGCGTGGTGATCGTGGGCTTGCTCTGTGCGTTGACGGGGTACTTGTACGGGAGGGATTGGGGCATAAGCCAGGCGAACGTGGCGATTCTGGGAGTGTCCGGCGCTTTTATCGGCGTGGGACTTGCAGGGGTGGTGTCAGGTTTAGTGGAAAGCGCCGTTTGCACCACCTTTGTCCTTTTCGCGGAAGACCCGCAGTCCTTGGAGATCAGCCATGGAGGGGAGGCGTGCGAGGAGCTGGTGCAGGCCTGGGAGGATGTGTTGCAGGGGCCCTTGTCGGGGATGGGAGGGATGGTGGGAGGGGCCGAAGGAGGGCGTGGACAGGGAGGCTTCAAGCCACCGGTGCCGTCTCCTTCGCCACTTGAGGGCGATCGACCCTCGCCCTCCTCGCAGGCCCCCTCCTCGTCCGCTGTGGGCCCGGGCATGGTCCCGCCTTACCCCTCTTCGGCCTCGGTGAATCCTGCGGGAAAAGGGAAACGAGCGAGTCCGCCCCCGGCGCCCGCGACAGCCGTAGAGAGGGCTGTGGCGAATTTTGGAGGTGGGTCCTCTTTGTTGTTCGGGAGGGGTGGAGGGAGTGTGAGTCGGACGCCGACCCTGGATGTGGGGGAGGAGGAGCAAGAGGAAGAAGGGGGAGGGCGGGGGGGAGGGCGGGAGGGAAGGAGGGCGGGAGGGCGAGGGAGAAGGAGGGATGGAGGCAGGGATGCATGGGGAGGAGGACGTGGAGGAGGTGTGATTAAAGGAGGAAATGTGAAGTTGTGAAGAGTATGTACTGCAAGCAAAAGACGGGTGGGAGGTAAAGCAGGAGAGTGCGTGTAAATAGGAGTCACATAAAGATTGAACAAAGTCGGAGAGGAAACACAGGAAATTGAAGCCGCATATATTCAGAATCTCCACAAGCTGGGCGTCGCTTATCGTACATTGAGGCTGTATAACTTGCAACCCCGCTACGGGCACTTGACGGGTCTTTTCTCTTCTTTTTCGCCCCCAACGTGCCGTAGGCGCGGTAGAGCACCATGCTCTCATTCCACCCCGCGGGCCACGCCAGGCCTCTACCTCCGACCTAGCTCTCTCCAGCCCCCCCCCCCCCTTCATTGCCTCGCCTCACTCCTTCCAATGCCCCCCTTCCTCCCCCAACGCCCTCCCCCGCCCCCTCCTTGAACCCTCTCTCCCGTGTAGGTAGGCGCCGGCACCACGCTCACGGGACTGGGCGCCTTTCCGGTCACGCTGCTCTGCCCTGCTGCCTGCAGAGCCAATGCCGCCTGGGCGAAGAGGGCGTTCACGTCCCCAGGCCGGTCCGAGAAAAGCATGGTGTGGGACTGGGAACCCATCAGACCGTACATGCTGATATACTCCTTGGCCACCTGCAGCTTGGCGGCGTCCTGACCTTGCGCCTCGCCCAGGCTCTCCGCCACCACCCGGATGGACTCGGCGAAGGCCTCCGCCTTCACACGGATCGCCTTGGCTTCTCCCTCCCCTTCCAGGATGTACTGCTGCTTGCGGGCCTCAGCCTCGTTGGTGGTCTTGATCAGGTCGCCCTCGGATTCGTTCCTGAGTTTGATCTTCACCCCCTCCGACTGCAACTCTTGTGCCCGCTTCTCCCCCTCCGCCTTGATGACCAACTCCCGCCGGTGCCGCTCCGCCGCCGCCTGCTTGTCCATGGCATGCGTGATCGTCTTGTCCGGGCGGATCTCCGTGATCTCGTACCGCTTCACCTCCATACCCCAGGCCGTACACGCGTCTTGAATGCTCTTTCGGATCATTTCGTTCAACCGACTCCGGGCGTGCAAAATCTCGTCCAGCTCCAGCTCACCGAGGGCCGCCCGCATCGCCGACTGCGCGCATTGACGCACGGCGTACAAGGGATTGTAAGAGCCGTAGGCGGCCTGGGCTGGGTCCACAAATTGCACGTAGAGGATGCCACTCACGTCCACCGAGACGTTGTCCTTGGTGATGGCCGGTTGCGGGGCGATGGCCATGGCTCGCTCGCGCATGTCGATGCGGTAGGCGATGCGGTCCACGTAGGGGATGGCTGGCGCGGGGGACAGGGTAATAAGAGTAGGAAGATGGGGGCGTA
>NW_005803714.1:0-39839 GCF_000240725.1 Microchloropsis gaditana
TGGCAGTGTATCGGCGTGCCGTTGAAGGCTTGTTCGTCATGGCCGCGGTGGCTACTAAAGCGTTTTTGCGAGGTTCGCTTTTATGAAATTGGAGCGTCGTTGAGGTTTGGCAGAGGGATTCCCTTGCTTTTTGTTGCCAAACGATGAAGGATCATGTCCTATTTTTTGAAGATTCCCTGAGGTTTGAAGTCTGTTTTTTACGAAGCTGTTGAGAATGGTTTTGTAACCAGTGAGAGCGTGCCCCCTCCATCTCCCTCGAGCTTTCCACCTGCCCCTTCGTCAGCGCCCCTTTGTGAGGCTTTTTGCCTCCCCGACGCCGTCTGTTTCCTTTCGCTTTGTACACTTGCCTGCTACGCAAAGAGAAGTCGTCGCTTCCTCTTTCAAGTGGACGTCCTTATGATCGGCCCTGTGTGTTCGCATCGTACTGCGTTTGCCTTGGAATTTCCTTAGGAATAGACGAGGTCGACCATACCCTGTGTCCTTTGCGTCGAAAGCTTTCGCTTCCTTCTCCTCCTTTTGAGCTACGTGTGATGTGACTGCCTCCGCCTCTGCTCGCTCCTCTTCGAAATCCCTGCCGTGCCTCGACTTTTTTACCTGCTTGCCTGTCTCCTGTACACCTCCGCCCCCCTTCGTCTTCCCCTGTGCGATCCCTCGCCCCTCCTTGTGTTAAGAGTTACTTTTTGCGTGTAGCGTGATCATCATTACCGTCGTGCACCGTTGTGGGTCCGAGTCAGTGCCACACACCTGCAGTGTCATCGGAGATGAGACACGGGAGACTACCAGACGAAAAGACCGACGGAAGGCCGGTGGATTTTTCTCGGCTGGGAGTCGGTGCCGAGTTTTTTCATCCACTTGTGCCGGGGCTGCCCCCCACAAGCTTCGACGTCAAAGCCGACCAGACGAGGTGCGTTGTCTGTGCCCTTTCTTTGCATGAACGGAGTGATGTTTGTCGCACGGACGCACCCAGTGACAGCAATCATGTTCTCGCCACCCTACACAGGTGTAAAAGCATTCCATACAACCTCGAAAGAATATAATCAAGTTGAGAAAAAGCGAAACGTTTCTTTTTGCAGTTTGTTTAAAGGTTTTTAGTAGACAAATAATATTATCTTTTCGACTTATGCTTGCTGTCAACGAGCCAACCCCACATGTCAATCATTTTGCATCCGCTTGGCTCGCTCTTCAAAGCTATGCACCTCGGCCGGAGAGAGAGGGAGGCGTTGACCCAAACGCTTTCGCAGCATGGCTAGAACCGCCTTGGAATCCTCGATGATCTCTCCCATCGGACGCCGCGCGCGGTGGGGGCCTCTCTCCAACAGCTCCAACGACTCGGAGAGGGGCTGGTCCCAGTCGTCGTCATCCTCCTCCCCCTTCCTTACGGCCTCCCTCAACGCGGCGAACTCGTCCTCAAATCCTCCCCCGAAAAATTGACGGTTGGCTGCAGCGGCTTCAGAAGCAGCCGCCGCTGAGTACGCGACCGCAGAGGCAGAAGCCGTATCTTCCAACTCGTCGAGATCCATCCCTATGTCTTCACCGCCCGTCTGCTCGTTCAAACGCACGTCTTGCCCTCCCTCCAGGACGTCGTCCTCCTGCGCTACCGCCCCCTCGCCCGCCTTCGGACACGGCGAAGGGACAAGAACGACGTCTTCCTCCTTCAAGGCCTCAGGCGTCAGCCCCGACAGAAGATCTTGGGCAGTCGAAAGGATTGGCACCGTCTTTCGGTCGACACGAAAGTTGTCTTTGACCTCTCCCCAGTCCCGTGTCACCAGCCAACGGCGCAAGCGGCCGGACCCAATCTTGTCCAGTGTCACTTCGTTTTGCCGGTACACGAGCCCCGTCGGGATGGCTTTTTGCGCTTTCCTCACCTGTGGGGTCCGCAGAATGTTGATCATCGGCCACGGGGATCGACGGGCGAAATTTGCGGCATCGTCCTGGCCCATGCGGTCGGCACCGTCGCGGAAGACCCACTCGGGATGAAAGAAGACGAGCTGGACCTCGTCCTCCAAGCCCAGCGCCTCCAAAGGCTGGGTGAGCGTGTTGCTGAACGTCTCGAAAAATTCCCGGTTCCGCAGGCCGAAATTAGGGGTTATCAAGAGGGTGGTGCTGAGGCTCCGTTCGTCTTGTGCCTGGGCGCTGTCTGTGGAAATCAGGGCGACTTCCTGCCAGTATTTGCGATAGATCTCTTCCGGCGACATGCTACGGTTGATCTCATAACGAATCGCGCCCTGAGGTAAGCCCGCCTTGCCAGCATTGACTGTGAAGGGGCACACACCCAAATCGGCAATGACAGCGTCCACCCATTCTCTCATTCCCGCCATGACTGGTCCGTCCCCCTCGGGGACCTCGTACAGTTTTTCCTGCTCCCGGGCGTCCGTTTCCCCGTCTTCGTTTGCGTAAAGCGCAGAAAAGTCGAACCCTTCATCGTCATCATCCCAAAACGGATCGTCCTCGAATTCGTCCTCCGCGTTCGCGATACCTTTGATCAAGAGCGCCGGGACTGGAGTCTGCAAGGCCGGGCTGGTGGTAGACGGGTGCATGGCGATCGTGTTCTGGGAGACGCCCATCACTTCACAGCATTCTTTGCACAGGTCTAAATGGTCTCCAAATTGCCGCATCATTTGTCCATCGTACAATCGTTCAGCTTGCGGAAACAATAAAAGATGTTCGGGTGGTGGTGCACCTTTCTCTGCTTTTTCAGCCTTCAGGACTTGGTCGTAAACTTCCGCCAAAACCTCCGCCAACGAGGTATGTTGAAAGATTGTGGCTTTGGCTAGCCCTCCTCCATCTTGCTGCCGCTTATCTTTCCACTCTTCCATCCAGGTCTCCAGATCGACTTTGCTAGGAGGACTGCTACTTGGAGTTCCAGTGGATGCTTGCAAAGCACTGTGACGGAGGAAGGCCGTTCGTCCATGACCATGCCCTGGATGATGCTGATCAAGTACCACTTTGATCAGAGTGTATGGGGGCCGGGAGGGTGAAGGAATCTGGAACGCAATAGAGTATAGGGGAGGCAGAGGTGTTGATGTAGCCCCTAGGATCAAGAGGAAGGGAAGGAATGGCCTCATCTCAGAGTCGGAAACTCCTGCAAGAAAAGCTGATCCTTTAGGTAACGTTTAAAGCGATCCTGCATGTGAAAGTGAGCAAAGATCGAAAGAGGTCATTGCGTGTCAGGGGGAGCGCGTAGTTTGTAGGAAGGAGTCGGCATGGTTGAAGCTCTGCCGTCGAGAAAGCACCGTGTAGGGTGGGAGGTTACTTCGAGAGTTCTAGGACATGGAAACAGAAAAATCATTGCGATGGTCAAGAAATCTGCTTGTCGGTCATAGCGCAGCTGGTTGTTTCACCTCGTCTCCTCAAGCTTGTGTTTTAATCACAAAGGGCATGTTCAAACGCTTGCTGGGTCCTAGACATGCAAGGGCAATTCGCTTGAAGCACCACGTCTATCTGCTCAAAATTTGAAACAGGCGTTCCACCATCAAATCAAACTCTCAGCACAACAAAAATGAGCATTCTACCGAAAAATAGAGACAATCCTGATGCTTCCTTTCGATTTGTGAGAATGATCATTCTTTAACCTGGTCAGCCTCTTTTGAGTAATCAAGCCGTAACCCGCCCGAATCAAACGTCCCATTACATTGCTCATCTAAAGCTCTGTTGGCTAACGCATCTGCATCCGAGTTCTGCGACCGCTCGACATGCCGGATCGAAAACTCGGCAAAGTTTTCCTTCAACGCCATGGCCTCTGAATACAACACTCTCAGACGTTCGTTCCTGACTTTGTACACCCCTAAGATCTGCCGTACCACCAGTTGAGAATCTCCCTCGACGCAAATCCTCCGAATACCCAATGTCTTGGCTGCTCTCAGACCTGCGACCAATCCATGGTATTCTGCCTCGTTATTTGTCAGCGGTGGGTCAGATCCCAGCCACAGAGACAAGCCCCGCACCTGCACAAGAGAGGCCTGCTCGTAGATAACAATACCCGCGCCTCCAGGGCCTGGATTTCCCCGGGAGCCGCCGTCAAAGCGGAGCAGATACTGAGCAGTAGGGTTTATTATCGGAGACATGGACCGCATGCCAGTGCCGACCTTCGAAACGTGGCTTCGCGCGGGAAGGGGGGCGCTTGGAGGACATGATGCTCTATGGACGGGGGAGTCCGGTGAGGCATCGTGCCTTGATCGAGCGTGTCCTTCTTCGTCATCCTCTTCCTCGGAATTGACAGCGGAGTCTTCCGCACCATTGCCAAAACCAGTAGTGGAAGGTGTGCGAAAAGGAGTGAGCGTTGTCGGTGGCATAGGGTGAGCTTCCTCCTCGTCCCCATCTTGGCTGCCTCTCAGGCTGGGGACGGGTTGGAGCACCATATCCTCCTCGTGCCCCTCTTTCACGATACGATACGAGACGGAGAAGAAGGGGAAGAACTTGAGCATCGATTGGATCTTTCGATGGGCCGTAAGCAAGGAGCAATCGCCGCCTTGGCTCCCCTTGGAGCCCTTGCTCTCCGCCACCGCGTCGATTCCACAAATCTCTCGCGCCACTTGTGCCGACGGGGCGGCCACCTGCAAATTCTTAAGGCCCAGAGCCTGTGCAGCGGCCACGCCCTGCGCAATTAAACCGTAAACGGCCTCCCTCTCGCCACGCCCCAGGCCGACCCACACTTGTGTGCACCAGGCAGGCTGTGGCTTTCGGGCATTGGAGCCAGGTCCCTGCTCAATGACAATTTCTCCCTCGGCTGCGAGGAGTGGCGAGGCAAGGGAGGAGGTTGGAGGCAGGGAAGAGGGATCCATGGTGCGGAGACGGAGGCGCAGAACGTGGGAGAGGTACGAGTTCGTGTGCTGATGGGCTTTGCTGGCAGCCTTGGAGTCCCCACCGGGAAAGACAAGGTGAGAATAGGCGGGAGGCTGATCCAGGAAAGGGCTGTGCGGTTGGTATGGGTTCACGTGGCCAGTGTCGCCCGTGAGAGTGCCACCGCTGCTACTTCTCGGACGGTGTGGAGGTGGTGTGGTACCACCGGAAAGCTTCGAGCTCTTTTTCGCAGCCGTACCCATAGGTATGGTCGACTGCGTCCTTAAATTTGTGCTGATGAAGGCTCCAAAAGTATTGCGAAAATGACCTCGTCCTGCTGTTGCGCGTCTCCGCCACTGGACATGCACGTTTGCGAGAGGAGTTGCATTTAGCGCTGCGACTCCATTGGAACGGACAGAGGAAGCCATTTTCCCCTTGCCAAGTTTCCAAAGGGTCAGCAATGTGATGATACGGCACAAAAAGGCACGTCCGGGTTGTGACTTAGAGGCTTGCGCGCTAATCCTCGAGCAGCACGGGGGAGAAGCCGCGGGTCCAATCGCCCCGTCTGTCATGTGAATGAAGGACACAACAGCACGCTAGGGAAGTGGAGCACTTTCACCTCCTTCTGCAACCCATCCACAAGGCAGGGGTGCTTGGGTACCCTGTGGAATGGGTTAATCGTGGCAGTGAGATGGAAGTCAGCATGGACGCCTCAGAGGGGACCCCGCCCCCCAACATGCGAAATCATTTGACCTGCCAAAAAATACCATGTATGGGACCGTCCACAACGAGATTCTGACAAAGTACACGTAAATAGCCCAGAATATTGGCAGTATCCACTGTCATGCCCAGCCATGTCCTCATTATTGTTATTTTGTCCTGTCGCCCTAGCAGCGCTGGGGCGTTCGTGTCCGAAGCAACTTGAAGACTTGAAGCGGCGAAATTGAGGCTGGCAAATAGTATACTTCCCCCTTTCCGAGGGCGCCACAGAACGACAGGTGGATTTTCCATAATCTCATCAAACGACCAAAAAGGCGATGGAAGATGGAACAATTTTTGATATATCGACCTGGCCAAGTCTTTCCTGAGCTTACCTCCATTCCTCCATCCTCCCTCCAGGAGGCGAGCTCGTCTTTCGACAATTTGGCCGCAGATATGTACCAAGACATGTTGTCGGGTCTGTCCCGCTTTTACACGGTAGAATCGATCGATGGAGAAGCTCTTTTTGGCATCCGATTGCCCTTAGCTCTGGCCTATGGCTTGTTATGCACCGCGTCTTTCTTCGGGAGCGGGATTGTGCTTGGGAAAGTCTCTGCCACCTACCGGCGGTTGCCTAAACAGGCGCGTACGGACTGGGACAACCGCATGGTGGCCTTAGGTAAGCTTATATAATATAGTCACATTACATTTTTGTGGTGCAATCTGTCCAGCAGGAGTTGTTGAGTGGGGCAAATGGTCATGTTGTAGTGCTGACGTACCCTGTCAGTAGCGCGTGCATGACCTTGATGAAAATCATGAAACCCGGGTACCCACTAGCTTGCCACACACATATATATTATATTATACAAAGGCATTTGATAATCGATCTCCTGTTCTGAAATCCTTAGGACATGCTGTCATTATGAGCTATCGCGCCTTTCGCTACTGGATCGTCTTGAAGCCCCTTTTCGGGCACACTTTTTCCCTCCTCTCGATCGCCCCGGCCTTGGACATGTACGAAAAGGACACCATGCGGATCATGATAGGCTACATGCTCTATGACCTGGTCGTTGAATTGGCTACACCCGCCGTCTACGACTACGCGGTCCTTTTCCATCACCTGGCCGGGATCCTCTCTCACTGGCACACCTTGCAGACCAACGACGTGGCTTCAGGATGGTACACCATGCTCGTCTACCTTGCTGAGGGCTCCACGCCAATCCTACACACGGCCTGGATGATGAACACGGTGGGGCTCTCGGACGGTGTCGCTTTCAAGCTACTGACCCTCGCACTCCTGGTCACCTTTTTCGTCGTCAGGATCCTCGTCTCCCCCTTGCTGGCCTATACTTACTTGGCGCCCGGCAACCGTCATTTGTACGACGGTCGAGACGGTGTTTTCTACTTCCAGCTATTCATCGTTTTCGCCTTCGCAGGCCTCAATTACTTCTGGTTCTACAAGCTGCTGACCTTGATCTACCGGTACGTTTCCATCCGCACAACCTGTCTCTCTCCTCCTTCTTCTCCTGTTAGCTGGTAGTTTCCCGTCTTTTCTCCACACCCTTTTCACAACATGTTGAAAATTGACTCCGGATCCATGCCCTGCCCTCCTTTCGACAGCAAAGCCCGCGGGATCAAGACACCCATCAGCTCGCCCGTCAAGAAGCGCAGCAAGCCCGCCACGGAGGGCAGCAAGTCGAAAAAAGCGTGATCGGACAATAGCCACATGCATTTTGAATCACCGTCCAACGGTTGAGAAACAAGGACGATGGATGAGAGGGGGCCTGGTAAAGCCTTCAAGGGAGCGAGTCTCATCAAGAAGGGACAACAGATGCGTCCAATAGACTGTGCGGCTTGGTACGGCGGGTGAAAAAAATGAATTTTGCTGCAAATGGACCCTTTGATTCTTTTAAAAGAGCCACAGTTGCTGCTTACGTTGCTTCTCACCAGTCCAACCCTCCTTGTCATGTTGCTAGGCTCCCTCCACCCTCCCTCTTCAGCGCCGAGTCCAGCTCCTTTCGTGCAAAATTGTTCCTTCTCCATCTGACTGATCCCACAATTTTTAGATGAACCCTTCTTTACAAAACTGGCTGCATAGGGCAGCATTGCAAGTTCGCTTTGCCTTGCCTCCCACTACCCATTCGAATCTGCGTCGTCTGCGTTTAAGGCTTCTTCGCCGACGAGGGGGGGGCTCCATAGACCCATTCATATACCACGGACGTCAAGGTCTTCATTAAGGCTGTCAAGATAGAAGAAAGTGAATGGGGAAGGGCATTTAAGAATGTATGGGTGTGTTGGGGGGTTAAAAGGAAAGGTCACAACAGGAGAAGACAACATCCAGGCGGGGAAGTGGAGAGAATGTTGTGTCACCCCATTTCTTGTCCTTTTCTCCACTCGTGCCTCACCTGTCGTCAAAGCCACATGCAGGGTGCGGGCTAGAAAGCCTTTGGTGGCAAACCCCGCCACACGCTCCCATCCCCCTTGCCGGAATTCGGACTGGAAGGTCTCCAATACCGACACCTTCTCCCCCGCCTTGCTGGCCTGCTGGATCTGCGCCACCATCACGTCCAGGGGGAGGGTCAGAAACGCCGACAGCGTCCCCCCGATCAGAGACGCGGCCAGCTTCTCCTGGTTTGTCAGGACGTGGGAGGCGTCGCCTCGCCGGAAAAAGAGGTCTTCAGAAAGCACGGCGAAGTAGAAGCGAGTGCCCCAATCAGCCACGCGCTTTAAAGAGAAGGTCAAGCTCCCTTTCATAAGGGCGGGTAAGCCCTCTTTCTGAATGACTACCATCCCGACGCGGGCGGATTGCTTGCTTGTTTCCCACACGCTCATTTTTTGTCGGAAGATGGGATCGGTCATGACCCGGGTCTGCGCAGCCGGGGGAATGCATGTGTACATCAGACGGGCAAGTGGAAGCGTGCAGGCCCGGACACGCCACGCAGACCATGGAATTTTCATGGCGCTCTTCTCCATAATCTTACCTTCAATAGCAACGTAGGGCTCAGAACCAAGCCTTGAAAGCCTCCTCCTATCCCCCCCGCCACTGTTTGCGCTATCAAGGGACTGAGAATTCCGCTCTCCACCATGGGCTCTACCTGTCCCAATGCCAAGGCGTGAGCACCGCCGAAGACCGCCCCCTTGGCGATGGCTTGGATCGAGCCCCAGGGAAAAAAGCCGTCCCATACGCCCGTGATACCCTTCTCGCTCACGATTCCCCGCACGAGCTGGAAGTAAGTGCCAGGTTTGGTCTGCTTCAAGACCTTGACGAATTCTAAAAAGTGGCCGATGCCGAATTCGTATATCCAGGCAACGGTGCCACTGACCAGGAACTACGGAGTTGGAATTTGTGTCCGTGGAAGTATTCAATCAGTGAGCTTATAGCAAAGCACTAATGCTTCTATATCCGCATGAGAGAATGCCGCGACACGATGCGTCACTTACGAACAGCCAATGAATACCAATTTGTTGACCTGTAGTTCAACCTACTGGGCCGGATTATTTCTTACCTTTTTGAGAGTGCTTTCCTGAGGTTTTGAGCCAGGAGCAGAGGGAGCAACTGCGCTTAAGGCCAGCAAGCGTGGTGGAGGCACAGTCAAGTGTGAGGCGCGGAAGGCTAGGCCTTGCGTGTTCTGGTTTGACACTTGTTTGCATGCACTGCGCGCGTGTATGGATGACAAACGTTGATCTACAATCGAGGGAACGCACTAAAAGTACAAATGCGGAATGCCGACATACCGTCTTTCTTTACTCTGCAATTCGATCTGTCGATGCGCCCAAATGCCCACAGTCGGGGCCAAGACGAGCGGCGGGCTTATGCGCATGGTGCTTCGACCGAATAAAGGTCCCCTGTGGAATACGTTGTCCTCATGAGTGAGCTTCCGGTGTATGCATGTGGTGGTAGGGCCTGTTTGAAGTGGACATGGGCGATCGGCGCACCCACTGGCGAGACTTCGCGTTTGCCGCTACCGCTGCCAGAAGAAACGGAGTATTTCCACGTAGTAGAGACAATACCGCGTAAAAATTATGCGAGGAGGGGTAAAGTGTGGCATTGTGGCGGTTGGGATAACTCGCGGAAGGCTGCGGGATCTGTGTCGACGCAATGACTCCACGCGAGCGTTGCTTTCTGTTCACTGCTCTCTGACCTCCCCTCTGTTGCACGTCCACAGGCGATGGACACAACACCAGATGTTCCATGACGGCCCCAGAGATAAGGATAGGCTATCTGAAAACATGTCTAAACCTCCGGAGCACAGCGGGTCGCAGTCCACGGTGCCGCCCAGTGATGCGACGGATGCGGATGACAGAGGGTGTACGGAAGCAGGAGTGATACGGGCAGCCGTCCGAAGTAGTATCAATATTTACCGCAGCATTTTGTTCGGAAGCTTTCCCCGCAGAGTCCCTCTTAAAACTGTATCCAAGATCACCGATCAGGTTTCTACAGCTTGGGACGCCTATTCTGTCTTCAAAGGCTCGCACAAAGAGGCGACTCGAGACATCGAAGTGCAAAACCGGCCGCAGCACAAGGAAAGTCTCGGGACCGCGGGTTTGCACAAAGCTCAATTATTTGGACAAACGCTACGAAGCGCTGTACCACACATGGTCAAAAGCGGTTTTTTGGGGACGGCTGTTTTTGAAATGTACGAAACGAGCAAAGACACGCTGGATAACGCATTGGGGTTGGACAAGGATGTGGACGGAGAGGCGTCGTTCAGTACATCGCGCGACGTGTTCTCCCTCTCAATGACGGGAATCACAGGACTAATCAGCGGCGGTCTCGCAGGCACATGCCACGGGCTATTATACGTTGGGTGGGAGCATGCTCGACGCCTGATCAATGCGCAACACGTTGTTGCTAACGTGTGGACGGGAACGGCCCTGGCTCATTCTTTGGCTCATGCATCCTTGTTCGGTTCTTTTGAAGTTCTTAAGGATGCTTTGCTGGCAATTACGCACGCACGGCATGAGGAACCTTTGGGCGTGTTCGTCGTTGGGGCGGCGGGGGGGCTTGCAGGCCTGGTTGAGGAGACGGTGTCGCATTTGACTCCCCACTGGGAGAAAGAAGGCGTCTCAAGTTTGCGGGCAGCTTTCAAACGTAACGGCTTGCCACGACTTCGTGTCATCTCGTCGGCGGCCCTTCCGACAAGTCTAGGCTTCTTAGCGTGGGAGTACGGACGACATCGGGTGTTGAGATGTGCAGGAGAAGAAGAGGGGTAGCTCTGCCCGTGTGTATAGCCGACGATATTCACCAACCAAGAATGTCATACATGTGATGCTCACATAACAAAGCAAGAACGTAAGTACTTCAAGAGATTCGCTGAGCATCTCCTTCGTCCCCTCTTTCTGAGCACTTTATCTTCACACTTCTGTACACATGCTGTATTCAACTGTCATACATCTAACCGTGATCAAGGACACATCGCAATCAATTGATGGTCTTCAATAGGCTCTGCTTTTACTTTCAACCTCTGGTTTTCATCGCGTTCGTAATCCTCTGCAATCTGCTGACATTTTTTCAAGCCGGACGCTTCGCCTCGAATGTCCTCCTCGCCCCGATTGTCCCCGTCCTCGCCCTCCATTGGATCCGTCCGCCCATTCAAACATGCCTGTTCAGTGTCCCTCCGCCCTCTCATCTTCATTCCTGTATAATCCTGCACCACCCTACCTCGCGCTCCACCTTCCGCGTCACCTTGTCCAGTCGTTGTGCCCCATTCCCCCCTTTCTACGTGCATCCCTGCGCCTCTCTCCTTCTTCACTTTTTCCCGTCCTGCACGCCGTTTATCTCCACGACCCAAACGACTCTGCTCGGCAGTCACGCTTGCGTGGCACAGCACACAAAGGGCGCGACCATTGGTGGTATCACAGAGACCCCCCCCCTCTGCCACCATGTGGATGTGGTCTGCCTGCCACACATGTCCCTCTTTGGGTTCGCGGACCAGCCTGGCCAACAGCTTCGGGCGCTCTTTGAATTTTGGCACTTCCTCGACCACCAACATTTCCCGGGACTTCAGGCATGACGAGTGTTTGACCCGTTCAAGCAAGCCCAACGTGTCCAGCCCACACATTTCACAGATTCCTCGGTCCCGTCGTCCAACTTCACGCCGCAAGCCCCCCCGTGACAGACACGCGAAATAGGCGAGACAAGCGGCTGAACACAACAAATTCTGCAATGTGCGTGTCCCACCGGGCAGGGAAAAAGCCGTGCCACAACAGAAACACAGGGGGTCATGGGTTTGAGGATCGAGTGGCTGTCGGAAGCTACGCCGGAAGAGCCGTCCAGATGTCACGAGAACATGCCGTGTCACGTTGCTATGCCGGGAGGGATCAAAGAGTTCCTCGTAGGTCAAGTGTCGTCTGTACCCAAAATCCGGGTCCCAGGAAGAAAGGACTCGAGGAGGCAGAGATGCTTTCTGCCGACCTGCCCTTTGCCTGTTGGTTCGGTGCTTTCGAATCCATCCTTGAAGTCCACCTTCCATAGGTTGTAACACATAGCCGTACAATTGGTTGCGAATTCGCGCACATTCCTTTTGGAACTGGGTCATGAATTTGAGCAATTGCCATTTTTCCCCTGGAGCGACCTGGATAAATGGAGGAAGATCCTCAAGAATAATCTCATCTGCGGCACGCGCGCGGATCTCCTCGAGCAAAGGAAGGGAGGAAAGAGCATTCTGAGCCAAGCCGGTCAAGTGGTAGTAGTCAAGGGGGTCCACGTGCACACCGAGGGGCTTACTCCCGTCCTCGTGCTCGTGTAAATGCACCCATCCAGTATGCTTGCTGACTTCGAACCACAGGTTGTAGAGGAGCTTGACAGCGGGCTTCTGACCACATCCCACATTGCCCTTGAGAGCGCACGTTGCTCTAGTGATGTCCTTGTCTGTGCGGGTATTCTTGTCTGGTGAGGGATGGCACCACTGCGAAGATGGGCTCAAATGGACTGGAGAATCTGCACACTCATAGCTGCATCGCACTGTATCCTCGGCTACATTCCCCGTGTGATTTCCCTCCGTAGTCGTTCCAGTTTTTGCGCTACACCTTTCGTAACTACTGAAATCAGCATTTACTTTAATGTCATTGGGAAGCCCGTCGCTTCTCTGCTGCAAGACCTGTCCCTCTCCATCCGCTGCCTGCACCGTCTGCTCCTCGTCCGCGTCCTCTTGCGTCAAACCAGCCAGAGCCTCGAGCTCCCACTCGTAGTCCTCGCCACCAAAGCGTCCATGGAGAAAGTGGTTGATGACGGGCACACCCGAAGCAAGGACAGCTGGCGGGGACATTTCCTGTGTGCGATTGACCCCGTTGGTTTGGGCAGCATCCTCCACAGCATTGCATGCTTTCCTCACCGATGCTACAGCTGGTTTTGACGAGGGACTGGAAATGTTCGCACTATGTGCGTTTGTCTCGGACAGGAGACAAGTGTCCGGAAATGAAGGATCATGCACGCGGTCCGCTTGACGTTCAGATTCCTCCCTCAGGTGTTCTTTTCCACCTTCTGGCTCCGATGCTTCCCTTACAAACTCTGGAGGCGACTCAGAGAGACCATTTCCAGGCCAAAAATTCTCCCTCTCCTCCCCTTTACTCAGCAATGGGAATAAGCCGCCCTCCAAGAGTTCAGCCGCCTGGCTCGGTGCGTCCTGTGGAAGCGATGCTTGTGCCCTGAACTCCTCGACGCGGTTGACGTCCAGCTCCTCCGCCTCCTCCCGGGAATTGATCACGGCCGTATTCTCGCGTAAGAGTCGTCGCATGCATTGCCAGACCTTATCTTCTGCGCTCCCGGGAGGCAAGACCAAATAGTAAATCTGCACTCTACGCCGTTGCCCGCGACGGTGCAAGCGGTCCTCTGCCTGTCTGAGCCAGTGGGGAGAATTGGGCAGTTCGACAAAGACGGCCGTAGACGCCGCAGCCAGGTCGAGCCCACTTCCCCCGGCGGTGATACCAATCAAGGCCATCCGACAATACCTGTCGTTTTTGAATCGTTTTACCAGGTCCTGCCGAGTCTCGGGAGGCGTCGACCCCTGGATTTGTACTTGCGACCAATGAAAAGCAAGACGCCGGCATGCACGATGCCTCACAAAGATGTTGTGAAGAAAGCCATGCAGGACGGCGAGCACGTCCAAGTGGTGGGCGAAAATCACGAATTTGGGGGCGTCTGCCTCCACAATGGCGTCTTCCTCGTACCCTACCACCCCCGCATCTAGCCACCCTCCCAAAAGACGATCAGCGAGCCATTCTTTTACCCCTCCCAACTTGAGGTGTCCGAGCTGATGGTACTCACTTTGGCCCACAAATCTTTTCCTCTCGTCCCGATGCTCTGAATCCCCCCAAGTTATCTGCAGCTCAGTCTGCTCGTCTTCCATTCTTTCCATGAGACATGTTTCCGCTGCGCAATTTTGATCGTATGCAGCTCTAATTTTCTTTAAAGACGCCCCCCCCTCAAATGAACACTCTATCCTGCCTTCTGTTTCCGTGCTATCGACCTGTTGAGACCAAATAGATGCCCCATCTTTCCCTTCCTCCACCCTTACAACGGTCCGGACCAAGGACGGAAGCTCGGCCATGACATCTTTCTTGAGCCGGCGAATCAGCACTGCATTTCGAAGGAGCCAGTACAGCTCTTCATCACACCTGGTGCCGTCGTACTTGGCGGCTGCCAGCGGAGGGCGCTGAGAACGGGTCTGCCAATATACTCCCGTGCAATAATTTCGACCAAATTCCCACTTGCTCGCACCATCATGCGACCCTTGGGGCGTGCTCAGAAGGTCCGCCTGAAGAAGACGTACCTGGTCGTAGATTTCGAAAGGCCGGGCCATGGTAGGGGTGCCTGAGAGGAGGAGGACGCGGATGGCCGACGAGGCGACCCGGAGGGCGGCGGAAGTCACCCGGTTCAAGGCACTGTGCGCACGGGTGGTGGCCATCTTTTGGGATTCGTCGAAAATGACGCAATGGAAAGCCACGGCGGTCATGGATGCTTCCAGGTTCCGAAGCATTTCGTAGGAGGTGATCACGACCGGCGGGCATTCGCTCCTGCTCGACACCCTGTCGGCCTCCCTAAAAATGACGTGGATGTCTGCAGGCCGCAGGAAGGGCACCCATTTCTCCACCACCTCCGCCCACAGCAACCGGAGCGAGGCTGGCACAACAATGAGGAGGGGCCATTCCGTCTGGTAGCAAACCATGACCGCCAACGCCTGCAGGGTCTTGCCCGTGCCCATTTCATCCCCTATAAAACACCGGCCCTGGCGTCGCAGCGCAAAGCGCACACCTTCCTTCTGGAAATCAAAGAGGGCCTTCATGACCCGTCGCGGAAGAAGCGCGAAGCGACGTTCCACTTCCCCGGGCGTGGCAAAAAACCCCGAGCCCCCCTCCTCGCGCGCGGCTTCACCATCCAGGAGGCGGCTTACAAAACGCAAAGTCGGCAAGGGTACCTCGCGCACCAAGTCCAAAGTCGGATGCTCCCGCAGGAGTCGGGTCACGTTTTCGCACTCTCTCACATCCAGAACTACCTCCCACGCGCCACCTCCGCCCCTCTGCCCGGGGGGTACGGGACGGATCCCACGGGCTTTATCGAGCACGGCATCTTTGAGGCCACACAACTTCAAGCGAGCGGATAACCAATTCGCGCCAAAAGCTACAGCAGTTGCTGGCATATCGGGATAGGAAAGGCAAAGGTCTTTCAGGCTCGGGCCGCGGAGTTGCAGGAAAACAGCTTCTTGGGGACGGTCCGTCCCGCACCGGCCTGGGCACCGAGGGAAAAACTGGCAGCGGTAGCGTGGGATGGAGCAGACCCCTCGATCCTCCATGGTGTGTTTGCAGTGCCAACATAATGGCGGGCTAGATTTGACAGAGGTTGTGATGCAGTTTGGTATGTTTCTTCGGCTGCCCGAGGGCACATGTTGAACGGATGACTTGGAGGCAGTAGTGTCCGTCCGCAAACTGTCTTTTCGCAAGGGATCTGAAACAGCGGATTCTCGACGGAAAGCTCCCTCTTCATGTATGTCTCCACAATCCTTTGGCTTGAGTGATTCTTGTGGCTCGGAACACTTGGTGACTTGAATAGTGTCACCTCGCGAACTGCTTGTTACAGGCATTTGCAAGAGTCGCGTATGGGTCTTAGATGCGACCGCAACACCGTTTACCTCAAACGGGCGACAGAAGGCAGCCCAGACATCCGAGCGCAGGTTTTGGATTGAAGAATCGTGCAGTCGAATCGAGTTAGTCCGTGTTTCCTGCAGTGGAAGGCGACGGTGAACTCCAACGCGGTCAGGCGGAGAATGAGCGCCTTGAGTGACAACCGCATCATTTACGGGGCCTGGAGCGACCACCAGAAGCTGTGGATTACGCTCTCCATTCTTGGATCCCACGAATTGAGATCTACTTACATCTATTACTTCTTCATCCGACGATCTTCTTGACATGCGGCAACCCTGTTTGGAGCCTGGGTTGACGGTAGAGTGCATGTCCAAGTGAAAACAGAGCCATTTGGTGTTGTTAGAGCGCGCCGCAATTCGTTGCTATCCTTTTTGAATGCTCTGAAACTGTGCATCACGTCCAATGCCATGCGCGACGGTGATACCCTTTCTCGTTGCCTGGTCGTCCCTCCCTTTAACCCCCTGGTCAAGCTGAACGTGACCTGCAGGTTTTGGCGAGCTTCCTCCGGGTCGCTTTTCCGATGGCGTCGTTGGATGGTCGTATCGGATCCACGTTAATCTTGTACGAGGACCCTCTGTCACAGCAGGAACTGCACTACATGCGAAGAAAGTTAAGCAAATAAAAGTCTCCTGACATCTCGGAGAGCAATTGTCAAATTTATGGCGTCGTGCGAAGATCCCTGTCAGATGCGCATAAAAACTACGCCAATTCACACTCCACATTCCAAAAGGGGTTGACTGTTAATATCTCCATATAGTCTTCTCAGAAGATATATTCGAGCATATGATAAATTTTTTGATGTTAGGTACCAGAATATGAAAGTGGACCTATCCTTCCGAGATGGTCACGCATTGCTGCTCTTTTGCCGTTTTGACTTAAAATGCAGATAAGCTACATAGCAGTCGAATGATAATCAATAACGCCACACAAGGAGCTATTTTTTGGCTGTGCGGTGTACTGTGTAAATCCGATTTGTTGTCTTGCAACTTCTCAGAGACTTGTGGACACGTTTAGCACCATAACATCACAGATACGCATCTATCCTACATACCCCACGAGATTTGTACGACGCTCATTTGCCTCACTGTAGTCTGGTGTATGATTGGTGCGAGCAATACCGCATAATCACCTTCATTTTATATAAAAGATCACTATAAAATGAAAGATCACTACGTGGCAATGTTTCGCTTTCCGACTGCGCTAGGTCTATTCCACGTAGCGGACACATATGCGGCAGCAATGACTCAACTTTGTGAAATGAGATATACGGTCGAGTTCATGCACTTAGTGCTCGACTACACCAAGACTTCCGGCATGCTTTACACCAACGAAGTACTCGGGCCGTCCTGGTGCATTTCCCATGAGGGAGGGCAATCCATCGAGAGGAGGACTATCGGTCCCGGAATGTTCGAGCATGAAAAACATTCAACACCACGTACTGAAGGGCATCCAGTCTCGCATTCTCGTGTCGTGTAGAGTCGTGTGCGAGCTGAATCGTCCCGTTCTATTTCTTCCATGATCGTCACTTACGACCCGGTGGGCAAGCTGTTTGGTCTTGTCCTCTATTTTGTATCGTTGCACTCGTTCGCAACTGGGAGCGGGATTTAGTGCAACAGACCTCAACAATCCTGCAAGCGACTCATGCGTTGTTGAGGAGCATGACAGGCGACGAGCGAAGGTTTACATTAAGGCAAGCAGTTCAGGAGAGCATTGAGACTGGGTGATGGGTACGACAATGTCAGGATATTACCAGTTAGGACCGTGTCGATGCTTTTGGTTGCATCTACCATGGAGCGTCATACTTGGTGGATGACAACAGCATTCGGAGGATCACTCGACGGCCGGACGACGTACGCCTGGTCAAGTGCTCGTATATCACAAAGCCTTCCTAATAAGACCGATCTCCCTATAAATTCACGGCATACCATATCCTGCACTCAATGTCATATCACTTCAGTACAGACATTCGCCCTTGGAGGCCAGGGCTCTTGCGGGCGGACGGACGGCTATCTCGTCGCTCAAGTGGACTTGCTACCGAGTACCCTGCTTGCAGACGTTGCCCGGTGCGGTAGCTCGTGCGTAGCCTAGCCTTTGATCAGAGTGCCTGACGTCCTGGACACTCTTCAATATTTAGATCCATGGAAGCTCGATCAAGAAAGCTCGCCCGCAAAAATGCGGCCTTTGAAGTCAAAGCGGAAGGAAACGAACGCTTTCGTAATGGCCGCCTGCGATCAGCGTTGGAATGTTATGAAGAGGCCGGTAAGTGATGCCCGAAATTTCGCATGGCACACGTTAAGACACGTATGGACAGCACTGTGCTTACCCTTACTACCTGTCGACGTTTGTGGGGCGCACGCTCTCTTCAACCAATCAGCAACTAGGTCGTGCACCTCTTTGTGCTGTCACTAAGATGTCGACGCTCACGGCTATACTACGCCATGCCCTCTATTTTCCTGTCCTATCTATCAGTGCGCATGGATCCTTCCGAGCCCGTGTACTATGCCCACAGGTCCACCTGCCTCTTTGAGCTGGGGAAGTATGCGGCCTCCTGCGAAGACTCCAAGCAAGCCTCCCTCCTGTACCGGGACAAGCAACAGATCGGCATGATATCCCGCACGGAGGCCAACGCTGCCATCGCCCGCTTGCTTCGCCAGTCAGCCCGCGCTTTCCTCTGCGTTAACACCCCACACAGCCTTGAAGCTGCCAAGGCCCTCTTGGCCCGAACCATCGAACTTCACCCCGACCCCGACGCGGAGCTTCGCTCCATGCAGGCAGGCGCCTGTCAAGCCGTGGCAGAAGCGGACTCGGCCATGGCAGGAGAAGGTTCAGGGCCTGGATACATGGTGCAATCCTCCTCGAAACACGGTAGGGGATGTCACATGGGGATCGGCGGTGGCTCCTGCGATTACTTGCCGCGGTACCGATCTCCCGTTGTGAACGGTCCCACGCCCTATTCCTGCATTGGATGGGAGTTGGGCTTGTCGGGATTGGCCGGTCGTGTCCCCTCGCCCGCGGATACAGAGTCGCCCTTCTCGGCCCACGGAGGGACGTTCGGGGAGGACGAGGACGACGGAGGCATCGACTTGTTGGCTCGGCCGGAGGGTGAGAGGGACCTGGCGCTCCTCTTCGGGGGTTTGGGGGACGCGCGCCAGCCGCTGGCGACGTTTCGGGACATTTATCAGCAAGTGAAGGGGAGCAAGGGCCAGTTGACTTACAAAACGATGAGTCTGTCGATGATCTTGAACGACGTGAAGGCGGAGTGCCTGACCCGGGCCGTGATAATGTTCAAGGCGCTGGCAGAGCTCGGAATCATCCTGCAGGAGGCGGCAAGGGAGCAAGGGATGGAGGGGGGGATGGAGGGAGTGGACGAGGGGGTGGCGGGGACGGGAAGCTTAGATCCACTGGCATTGCTCGAGAGCTCAGACGCAGTAGCAGAGGCTGTGTATCGCTGCTACCACCTCTACTTGGGCGCCTTCCTGATGCCCAACGAAGCCGATTGGCTGCAACGGACACTAAACGACATGAGTAAGAGCAACTCGCTCACCCAGGTCTCCAGTCTTCCCGGCAGCGACCACGATGCCCGCGTCGGCAGCAGTCCACCCCTCGCGTCCACGCCGTCCGCGGGACCGAGCCTCCTGGATGCATCCCAATCCTCTACGCCCTTCCAATTCTCCTCCAACCTCGGGTTCTCCTGGTTGAAAATCAAGGCCAAGAAAGATAGGGAGGCGGTCAAGAACGTGGTGGACCATTGGCGCGTCCTGTGCAAGACCATGGGAGCGGACGTGATGGCGCGCATCTACCAATCCTCCATGCAGAGGCCGACCGAGGAGGATGAGGGGGGGTTGCAGACGGCTTCGCACGACCGAGGGGGAGGGACTGGGGGGGGCGCCAGGGCGGATGCCATGGAGGAGTCAAATTTGAGTTTGGAGCAACAGTGGAGGGCACAGGTGAGGGAGGCGATGTTGGAACAAATCGAGGCGATGGACGACGAGGAGATCAATCAGATGCGGGAAGCGGAAGGGGCGACGCCGGAAGAGAAGCGGGCCTTTTTGCGCGACCACTGGGCGGAAGACGTGGATCCCCGCACCTTGGACCTCATGCGGCACCTGCCCGCGGCGCACCGTGAAATCGACTTTTTCCACACCACCATGCTCTTACCGGTGCCCACCCCGGAGGCCGCACGGGGCATGGGCTTGATGGACAAGAGCCAAGGCCGTAATTTGCACAACGCCTGGCGGCCCAATGTGACCTTGGTCTCGGCAGACATTCCCATGGAGGCCATGTTGCCGGGCAAGCTGGACAAAGCGGCCGTTGCCTCCTCCTCCTTGACAGAGCTCCATTTCTGCCCATTCAAAGCCTTGAAATTGTTGTTGATTCAGCCCGGGGACGAGAACCACTTGGCCCGTCAAGAAGCCTTCCGATCAGCCGCGCTCTTCTTCTCAGAAGTAGCACTGGGACTGGCCGGGTTCTTAGAAGCAGGGACCCTGAAAATGCAAATGTTCCTTGGCGACGTGCACGATCTGGGCAGCACGCGCGCTCCCAATAGCTTGGACCGTGTTCTCATCAGCAACGTCCCCGACTACACCACGCTTCTTCCCTCCATGATCAAACTCATCCCCCTCCTCAAAACGAGTCCTGGATCCGCCTTGAAGCACAGTGTGCTGAAATTCAATGCCAATTTTCAAGACTTGCCCGAATACGCACACTCCATGGGGTTGTATGTGCCCGACATGGCCTGCCTCCCGACCTATCTGGGTGTGAACCACGAATACGGAGGCATATGGGCCCACTTGATCGAGTGGAGTCGCGCGCCGCCCTTTGTCCTGGAAGGCCCCGGAGAGGAGAGTCTTCACCTCGACATGGAGAAGGACGAGAGCACGCCCCACCGGACATCCTCCCCAGCCCCTTTTACCACCCCGCTCCCGCCCACACAGCACCTCCCCTCCGGGCGCGATGTGCAAGCCTGGCTCTCCACGGTGTTTCTCAGTATCGCCATGCCCTTGTGTCGGGATTGCGTGCTCACACACACCGAGATCCGCCCGCTCACCCTTCAGGCCTTTTTCGAGCTCTGTCACTACCTGGTCGCACACATGGACTTCCCACCCCACAATTTGGCTTGGGTCATCGAGCACGCCATGATCGGAGAGCTTACCACTGCTGCGGTACCCCCTGACAAGACACCCTGGCTGCCCCAGTACACATGGCGCCAGCAGCAGCTTTCGCGCGCAGTGCCCACGGGGGCTTTCTCCCTGGAAACGCGAACGCTCGCCGGGCTATGGCAGCCGAAACTTGGTTTCCGCCTGTGTGCGCCAGTCGGACATCGCTTGCCACGGCCAGAGGACGTCACGCAGCTGCGCTTGACGGTACCGTGGCGCCAGCAGCTTCCCTGTGAAGGGAGAGAAAGTGCGGAAGCGGTGGCTGTTCAAGCCGAATCCTGTCTGAAAGCGACGGGCGTACCGCTGGCAAAGGTCGTGGGCGCCGTCTTAGTCTCCCCTGCTTTTCTAGCGACGCATGCCGAAGCCTTCGATCCCTCCAAACATTACGTGCAAATGCCTCCTCACGGTTGCTCTCACACCGCCTGCACTTTCTCTTCCTCGCCCAGCAAGACTGGCCACGAACCCCATCCAACTCCCGAAAACCAAGGGCTGCGGCCCCTCCTCCTGGCTCCTGCAGCGCAAAAAAGTGGTGACGTACACCTCTTCTCTTGTGTCCGTTGGGACTCACGGACCTCGCTGGTCACCCTTCTCATGCCCAAGGACGACTTGCGGCAGCTCGTTGCCAGGAGTTTCCATCTCTGTTTACTGCGAACGGACAGTTGGCAACCCCTCACCAAGCCTTTCCCCCTCTCGGACGACCCGGCCTTGCTCCGGCCGCACATCCATGCGCACATGCAGGAGATGCAGGAATTGCGGGAAAGTGAACTCGGGGAGGCCGTGGGAGAGACGACTGAATCCGCCATGGACGTGGAGATCGCGGAAGGGGGCCACATAGGGGCCTACGGGAATCCAGCAGAGACCGGCAGAGGGATGGTATCGGGGAATGCCTCGCTTGTGGCAACTGCTGAGGAGCGTTTACTGCACAAATACCGCACATATTGAGGTTAAATCGATTTTGCCAGTTGAATCGGCCACATGGAAGACAAAATGGGTGTTTCCTACAGCACGTGCGGTTTCGTTCTGCCTATTGCCACGTGCTGCGGAGTCGCAATGTTGCATTTTTACCACCATTGCCACGAGTCTCCATGGCGTACGCAAAGATCTGATGTGTAATGGCGTCTTGACGTAATAGCTATACAGATAAGCGAGCTTGCGACGACTTGCGCTTGTTGTGGCGTGCGCCCGTAGTACATACAACCGGAGCATGTATTGACTGGGTCAGAGTGAGGAGAGCGGCTTACTTTTTTGCCGACTGAATTTTCCCTTGATGCTTAATCGTGCTTTGAATGTAATGGAAGTCACCGATAGACATAAGGCTAGATTCCTGGAGCCAAAAATGGCTTGCAAGTGTAACATGTAAAGTGCCCTGAATATCAGGGATTAAGTAAGGTAATTTATAATATCACATGCCGAAACTCCTCATGAAAAAGTCCGACCCATCACTGAGACGTAGCTCACGTATTGTGCTTTGAGCGGCCTCTTCGCGTGGTGTTTGAGTCGTCGCACTCAAGTTGTTGCGCGGCCTTCACGCACGACTGGCCTTTAAGGTTGTTCTCCTATTTTCCACCCCCCACCCTACCGATGCAGTCAACCCCACTCCACACGATTCTGTATCCTACAAACGTTTCATCATACACTTGAAAAAGAAATTGAGCCCTCATTCCTCACTTGCGGCGCTCACTCCGCTATTCGA
This sequence comes from Microchloropsis gaditana, assembly GCF_000240725.1. NCBI lineage: Eukaryota > Eustigmatophyceae > Eustigmatales > Monodopsidaceae > Microchloropsis > Microchloropsis gaditana. Next base: position 22,468 of record NW_005803714.1, read on the forward strand.
GGGCGACTCCGGCCGATCATCTGCCGTTCCCAGTTCTATCTCCGACTGAGGAACAGGCGTGTACCGCCCCCTCACCACCGCCCCTCCCGCATGATGGGGTATGGGCCGAGGCCCAACCCCGCTCCCTCCTGCACTGTTCCCCCCTAAATTGCCGGTTCCTAAACCGCCACCAATACCTGCACTCCCAGAGTGAGAAGGGGGTCTCAAGAGTTTACTCAGAAGCGGTTCGTATGCTTCCTCCCACGTAATCACCAGGCTAGACCGCGCCAACAATCGCCCCACAATAGACGCCCCGAAGTAGCTGTCCATAGTGAAAAGCATCACGAGAAGGACCGCCAAGATGATTGCTCCGTGCGTAGGCGACGACATGGACCCATCGACCTCCTTGGACTTGAGGCTCTGCGGAGAAATCGACGGACTGGCGCCTCCTATCCCGACGCCCGACGCCAAAGTCCTGTTCACGGCGATACCGTCTTGGAGCCGGCGCGCCCACTGGATACTGTGCAGGCCTTCGTGCCCTCCATGTGGTTCTGAGATCCAGGGTTCCCAATCCGCTATGTCCTCTGATGGCCTGGCGTCCACTTCAAACAAAAATCGCTGTCTCCATGCACGTCTCGCTCGTCCCGCCCCTTCAATCGCCACCTCTTTACTCTTGTCTTTCATTTCGTCCCCCCCCCACTCTTCTCCCATAAGACCAAGGCATTCGTGCCCATCTGCATGAGAGCGTCATACACTGGATCATCGTAATGGACTCCATCCAAGCTCCTCTCCTCCTGCCCTCTACTTACAATTCGGCCGTCCAATACAGCTTGCACCCCACCACCTTGCACAAGGCTTTCGTAGGTCCGCCTCCGCACCGTCGCTACCCGAGCCTCTGTCATCCGTTCCTGCTTATCCGCCGTCAACAATTTGCTGTCCACAATCGTGGTCGGCATCATCCAAAGCCTGAGGATCCCGGGCGTTGATTTCGATGAGGCTCCCACTGCGACTTTGCCGTCGCCGCCTGCGTCCTCGTCCATGGTTTTCAAGACTTGATTGAGGGTTTCCAACGTCGCTTCAAAGTCTGCTGCCGGTGTGTTGTGCAACGTGTCCCACAATCCAAAGCTCAGGACCACCAGGTCAGGTTTTCTGCCTGCCTCTTCCCAGAGCTGGATCTCCTCCACCACATCCTTCGCGTAGGGCCGCCACAGGAAGGAAACATCCATTTTTTCCTCCTTCGCCCCTTCCCACCCCAGATCTTGATGTACCTTTGCTTCCGTATTGTTGGCCTCTGGGGCCGGGGACCCGAGGCCCGCCAAGAGTGAAAAGTAATACTTGCGGCCCAGCGAGTCTCCCATGATGACCGTCTCCCTCTCCGAATACAAGGCCCGAAGCGCGCCTTGATCAAATCCGCGGAAGCCACATTTCATCTCTCCCTCCCGGTTCCACATCCATTCATTTCCTCCCTTGCTCCATGCCCCCATCTCATTCAGCAACGCCAAACACGGCGTGGTGGCCATCGCGGCATGCGAGGAGGGTTGGCCAGTGACAGCAAGCTTCTGCGCTTTTCCACCTGCCTCTGCCGGTGTCATCACGAGCCCGCTGCCTCCACTGTTCTGACCACTCTGTGCCCCGCTGGATAAATGCCGCAACGGGAGGGAAAGGAGGCAGGTTGTCAAGGCGAGGGTGCAGAGGACGCGCCCAAGAGAGATCACAGACTCGGGGGAAGAGGGAGCCCGCAGGCCGGTCAACCCCCCGCTGCCCGAGGGGCCATGACGGGCCTGCCCCCACAGGTTCAGGTTAAGGTGCCGGTGGATAAGAGCAAGGAGGACCATGGCAGCGACCGCGGAGACGAAAACTGCGGCGGGAAACCCCGCTCCCACCTCCGTGAAAACCCACCCAAGGCCCAGGAGAGCGCCAAGGAGGATAAGTGTGGCTACAGCTCCGGTCACGCACCGGCGACGGTCATCCGGCAGGACCATGCCCCGCAGCGACATGGTGATGTAGAAGGTTTGCCTGGTGAGGGAGGGCGGGAGGAAGAAACGAGGGGGAAGGGGGGGAAGACGGACGGGTTACGTGTCTCGGAAATCTTTGTCGAGACGGTTGTGTCACCCATCGAATTGCAGAGCAACAACGTACCTGCTCAGAAAGACAAATATAACAGAGACCACCACCAAATTGCACTTGGGGAAGCCCGGAACGAGGACCAGCAACGTCTTGGCGTTGCTTGTCAACCACACGTGGTGCTGCATTAGGTAGGTCTCCAAGGTTACTTTCCCGATGTCGTGGAGCAAGGCCGAGTGCCACGCCCGCAGGCCCGGGGTCAAGTTCCGGAAGAAGATGTAGGCCAACAGGGGAATGAAGCCAAAGTAGGCGTTGGTCAGGTTGTACTCGAGCTTGGGGCGGGGAAAGATTTCCCACACCCACCACAAGAAAGGCGCGGCCACACAGAGCCCGGTCAGACCTTTCACTCGCACCTGCTCGCCCAACGATTGCTCTTCCAGCTTTGTCAGCCAGCGCGTAGCCATGGGGAAATTGAGCGCGAAAATCATGCCCAGAAGCGTCGACCAGTGATCCAGCGAGGTGCGGAAATACCATTCCCATAGAGTGCCTGCTTTGGCGCCGATGACGGGAGCTGTGCTCAGGAAGGGGCTGAAGAGGACCTTAAAGACCTCGCCCTCAAACAGGTCCCAGGCCGCGTAGATGAGGAGGCCCACGCCCAAAAGCTTGAGGCGGACATCCCATTTTCCGTGGTTGTGCTTGGGCAAGACGCGCATGGTCGCGTAGACGAGGAGGAAGTAGAAGGTGTGCAGAGGACAGATGTAATACAGAATGTACGTGTTCCCTTGGCTCAGGCAAAGGAGAATGACAAGAAAATTGAGCCGCCAAAGCATTTGGAGGAAGCGCACCACGCCGAAGTCCTGCTTGATGTAAAAGAAACTGAAATTTCCGAAACCGGTCATCCACACGTAGCAGGTTATCATAATCCGTATGGCATTGTACACCTCTTCCGCTTTGTAGTAGTGGTACAGGAGGAACATAAACTGCATCCACCCCTTCCACTCTTCGGTCTGGTCTCGGTTGAGGATGTCGGTGCACTTCCCCTTCCGCATGGTCATCACGGAGGCAACCAGGAGGAGAAGACACAGGAACCAATACATGTCGCCATCCCAGGATTTTTCTCCGCGGGGGAAAAGTGGATATTTCTCGCACATGAATGCCACCAGCAAGACCAAGCCTAAGGCAGCAACGTCCCGAAAAAAGGCGTAGAGCGACGGAAACGTCCATGCCAGGGGCTCGGAGTGCTTGCTTGCGACATGCCGGGAGGCAGGGTCCACGCCGTCCTGAATTGATAGGCGTCAGATGTTCGGGTTAAAGTCAGATGTCAATTCCTCAGGGCGGCGATAAAGGATGTTTCGAGCTCCGATAGAGGGCAGTGTGACGGAAATGATAGGACTGGAGCGGCGGCAACAGGGCGGGCTTGGGGGGAAGGGAAGGCATTCGTAAACTTGACTTACCCGCATAAGTACACGTAAGCGGGAAATTTCCAGTCCCAAGTATGTTATTATGGCTGTTCCAAATAGCATTGAACAAGCCATTTGACCCCCAGAGAGAGCAGCATTCTCCATGAGAATGATCCTGCTCGGGCTCTACGCCGCGCTGGGGAACCGAGTCCGAGGAAGCTCCCTTAGCTGCGTGGCCAAGGTCGGCAATGTGAATGCGCAAGACTCAAAAAATGTCGGGCGAAAAGCCTTTGCATGCGTGTATGGAAGTGTGGGAAATGGGTATAAGTCCCCAAAATTGCTGCACAATTTCATCCTCACTACCTCTGCATCATGGAGACGACAAACTACAGCATAAATCGTGTGTCTTTGAACAGCGAAAAGCATGTAACCGTCTTCAAATGTGCTGCACGCGTCAAGAATGCATGCTTGTCCTATCATTACGTGCAGGAAGTGCGACTCTTGAGACGACTGACGCCGTCGGGCCCAGCAAAAGCCTTTTCCTAGTTCAAAAAGCTCCGTGCTGCGGTTTGCCGTTTCCGGCGAGGCCCCGGTCGCCCGGCGCATAAAATGTTTGACTTATCAGGGTTCAAGGACGCGTCGGTAGATATAGTGTGCCGACACGGCATGAAAAGCTCGTCGATGAAAAAGAGACGACGTTAGCCTTTAAGGACGCATAGCCAGACGTGCTTTTAGCCATAGCCGGCGGTGCTGGGAATCGAAGCAATCAAGATCTTTTCCTCATCCGCTCGGTCACGCAGCAAAGCAATTGTCTTTTATTTCTTATCTTGCAGGCATTTTTGTCCTATCAATTTCAATTTATCTCGTAGACACTTAAGATGCAGAAAGGTCTTGCGGATCCTTCGACCATTTTATTCGTTAAAAAGTACATTACCGAGCTCCACCGGCATCTCGCCATCCCCCCCCCGTCGCCCCCTCCCCAACCAGTTTGCCATCTTGAGCTTAGGTCAGGAAAATTGGCTTCACATCATTCTCTGAAAAATGTTTCCCACAGGCTGGACATTTTCGACTACGCACTTTCAGGTTGCTCTGAATGCAAGGCTGGCAGAAAAGATGGTAGCACTTGGTAATAACACAATCCTTCCAGCGGACGTTGCAGACAGAGCAATTCAACAACTTTAGAAGTGTCTCGTTTTGCGCTGCCTCCCGGCCACCACCTGTGGCAGAATTTAATCCCATGCCTCCGGCACCCGCTCCTTGTGTAGGCTCAATTTTGACTTGCACCTTCTGTAATTTTCGAGTCAGGGAGCCCACCTCTTCCCGCAGCAAGAACCTTTCCCTCTCCACTTTGTCCAGCTCGCGGCTCAAGTCCTCCGCTCTGCTCGTCATCGCCAGCAGCTTGTTTTGGAACTCCCGCAGGCTTTGCGCGGCCTCGTCTGCCTCCCGCTGGGCCTGATGCAGCTTCTCCGCGTCCGCCTGCGCCCCTTCCTCGGTCTCTCTCCTCGTCTGCGCCAGCCCCGCACATTGGGTCCGCAACAGCTCTACCAGCTCCTGTAACTCCTTCACTGTCGCTGCTTGTTCAAGCCGCAGCCTCTCGAAGTCCTGCTGTCGTCTTTCCAGCGCCGATGCCCGCTCTACTTGCATCTGTTCGGTAGCCTTGGACTTCAACAGCTCATCCTGCAGGCGATTGTTCCGCTTCTCCTTCTCCTCCACCTGCTGCTTGAGTCGCTGGGTGCTCTCGGAAAGCTTTTCGTAGGCCGCCGTGAGTGACTCTGTCTCCTGAAAGAGAGAGGTTTGGAAGGCGCCCAGGCCCTCTTTCTCTCCCTGAGCTTCCTCCAGTTGCCGGGTCAGCTCGGCCAGGCGCCCTTCCCGGGCTTCGTCCGCCCCCAAGGGGGCCAAAACCTGCTCCGAGAGCCGCTTCGCCTCGTCCTCCCGTGCTTTCAATTGTTCTTGGAGCTGAGACCATTGCGCCCGAGCTTCCTTGAGCTCGGCGGCTTGATGGGTGGTGATAGCTCGGAGCCCACTGGCCTCGGCCCGCTCCTCCGCCAAGGCCACCTTCAGCTCATCCGCCTGCCGGACCAAGACGCGCTTCGCCTCCATTTCCAACGCGTGTTCGTCCACGAAGCGTCTCAAGCTTTGATTCTCCCGCGTGAGCTCCTCTGTGCGGCTGATGAAGTGCCCGCGCTCCGCCTCCACAACCGCCTGACGGCTCCGGCCGAGCAACCGGACCTTGCCCTCCAAATCCCCCACATTTTGGCGGAGACTGAGCACTTGCCGTTCCTTCATCTGGCTTTCACGGCGCAAATTGTCTCTCTCCGACAGCAGGCTCTGGTAGGGGGGCTGGCGGACGAGCTGCTCCTCCGAAAGTCGCCCTGGGAACCCGATCCCCCCCCCCTCTTGCTTCTCGGGCGCGGACTTCCCGGCGCCCCCATCCACCAGGCCCTGTCCTGCCAGGCTTGTTATCCGTCGGTTCAGCTCCATCTTCTCCTCCCTCATTTGCGTCAGCTCCTCTCCCCGGCTTGCGACCAGTTGCTTGAGCTCTTGCAGCGTGTCCAAGGCGGCCGTCAGCTGCGCCTCGCGCGTCGTCTCGCCCTCTTCCCCCTTCCCGTTTCCGTCTGCCCCTGCCTCGGCACCAATGAGGGACCGCTTCCGTTTGTGCCCGCCCATCTTATGCTCGTCGTGGCAACACCCCGCACTCTCCATGTGCCCGTTGCTCCCCCCGTCCTCCCCCCCTTCCTGCCTTAGCCCTTTCTGCCCCAGGTCCTGGGCGCCCCGTCGGGAAACAAGGCCCCAATCCTCCGCCTTCCTATACCGATGTCGATCTTTCAAGGCTCGGACGAGGCCCCGATAAAGCTTCTGTTGGCAACTTCGGGCTACTGTCAGTCGATCTTGCAAGAACCCCACCCGGGCCTGTAACATCTCCGCGCGGTCCGACCCGCCCTCCGATGCAACGGTAAAAGAACTGCCGACCCCGTGCGCTGGTGGGGCTGGCCCGTCCATGCTGGTACTCGGGCCGTGACCGTCCTCTTCCGTCCCGCGGACCCCCCTTCCACCCGGTCTCTTTCCTTCATCTTCCAACCGCTGCACCAGCTTTTGCAGGACCTGACGCGTCAGCAAGCAGCGCTCTTGGATGGACTTGTCTACTTTGGCCACGACAATCTCATCCACGCCTTGATCAGTGCCTCTTTTCCCTCCCGGAGGGTTGGCTCCGGCTGTGTCCATGGCGTCTGCCCCCGACGCCCCTTCGCCGCCTGCCTCGTCATCGAACCTGAGAATGTCGTCCAAGGGATCCACTGCCGCCGCTTCCGCAACCTTCGTCACGTCCGCAAGCAAAAAGCGGTCGGCGTCACGCAACACTATTTTCTCCAGGATACTGCTCGCACATCCGGTTGCTTCGTCGTTCTTGTCCCCCGACAAGACCCCCGCACCATTATCACCCAGCAACTCCAAAAGCCTTCGAGCGTCCCCCTCAACCTGACGCCAATGCCGTTCCACGCACGAAACAAGGGCAGTGTCGGTCTCCTGCGCGCGCTGCTGCTCTCGTATCGCGACAGCTAGCTCTCTGATCTGACGCTCCTTTTGCTTGACCGCCGCGCTTAGTGCCCGGTTTTGTTGCTTCACAACGTAAAAATTGAACGGTTCCCGCTCTTCAGTGTTCAGCTTCTCGAAGCCAGACATAACTTCTATGTGCTAGATATGTGGGTGTCAGGCTGAGGCACCCAATACTGAGTCCCACGAGCGCAGAAGGAGACGGTGATACCGTCACCCTGTCCGATGTGCGATTGCCCCTTTTCACCCCAATTGGACGCAAAGGCGAAGAGACCTTGCCCGCCCAACGGGAAGAGGTGTTCCCGGACCACTTGTTATGACAAATATGACAAAAATGGAATGAGTGTCGTTAGAGTGTTTGACTCGGAAGGTGTGCGCTGTAGTGGATCTGAGGCGCATGTTTTCCGCTCGACCTCATAGCCATCACAAACCCCGTGTGCGTCTAACATTGTCATCCAAACCCCCCAAACCCCTCCAATCCCGGATGTTTGTAACATACGCAAGGTACTGGATAGGCAGCAGGTGCCTCAGTTCTACGGAAATGGCACGGTGCGTGGGGGGCAGGAAGCAAAGGAGCGAGTGGATGGCCCGCTTTCGCGCCACAACCCGCGCTTGTGGTCGAAGGGCAAGAAAGTCACGAAACCCTGACCAAGCGTGCTACCAGTAGGGCATGGATTATTTTATCGTTGCTTTAATGACCTTGGAGCCTTGTACCCACGCACAGGGGTGGAGAATCTCATCATGGACGGTGGGCCTGGCGGTAAGGCCGGTCGGGCTGAGGCACCAGCATCAGAGCCGATGCCTCCCGTGTGGGCCTCCACGGACCATGCCCCGCACGTGTTGGAGGAAATTCCAATGCTGCATACACGGGCGGGTCCCCGCGATGGCAACCAGTGGATTTCGAGGGTGAAGGAGGAGATGCAGGCGGTGATTGCCTTGGTCCGCATAAACAAAGAGAAGGACAACGACTGGTTCCAAATCAACCCCGTGAACAAGCTTTGTACACGGTGGGAGGGGAAATGCTGGACGTACCATCAAGGTGTGCGCTTTGAGTTTACCATCCATTTTGACGTGCCAGCTTCTTATCCAGCAACTTGTCCAGACTTGATCATTCCGCATCTCGACGGCAAGACAGCTAAAATTTACCGCGGAGGCCGCATATGCTTAGACCTCCACTTTCAGCCGCTGTGGGCCCGGAACGTGCCTAAATTTGGCATTGCCCACGCTCTTGCACTAGGCTTAGGCCCTTGGCTATCGTTGGAAATTCCCTCATTGGTGAGCGCCGGACTCTTGCCGGTGACGGGGACTACTGCGAGATAAATCGAGGGGGCCCCGTCCCTGCGAAGCAATGTAATTAGTGTTCTGTAACGAAAGCAAGCAAAAAGTACCCAATACACAATTTTTCCGGTGTCCTATGTGCATTCTATCTCACAATCCATCCGAGGCCTCACAAGCCTCGCTTCCGTTTTCCGCAAGGGGGACCAAACGTCCGTGTGCGAGCCCCGGGAGGCGTCCCATTCCAAGCCCTTCTCGAAACACAGGATCCGCCCATCTCGCCTGACCAAAACCACAATGCTCGCGGTTGTTCCAAACCGGGGAGAAGCCGAGGCTCCCACAGCGAAGTCACTTCCTCCCTCCTCCGTCCCTTCCGTCTCATGTCGCAACAAGACTCCGGGTATGCAAATCCGCGCAAGCTTCGATTCAAACTCAGTGGAATATCCTGTGTCCGTAGCAGGGCCGCAGGCCTGCGAGTCCTGGAGCAAACGATCCATCAGCGCAAAGGCGAGTCGGTCGTCGTCCTCTTCGATCCCTCCCTTTCCCCCCGCCATCTTCCCGCCCTCGGTCACCTCCTCAAGACAGTCGACGAAGAGCTGCTTCCCTCGCGTCAGTTTCTCCCACGGCACATCCAAGGCGCTGTTGCTCAGTGCATACAATCGGTCGGTTGCCAGTATCTGCACCTTGTTCTGAACGCTCTCCTTGTTCGTCACATAGGCCATCTCTACCCCTCCCCCGGAAGCACCTCCTACGTCTCCGACCAGCAGATTAAAGCCGGCATAATTCCGCAACAAGGATGTCTCTCCCCGCTCCGGTCCCTTCCTCTCCGTGCCCGCAACGCTTGCGGCGTAGGCGAAGGGCGACAAAGCCCCGTCCGGGTGCGTCAAGTAGTCCATAACCAGATGCCCTCGGCTCCTGCTGGGCATGCCTTTCTGCCCGTCTCGGTTCTCCACAGGCGTCAAAGTCCCTGACGTCCTCGATTCGGGTGGCAAGACCGCATTCACAGCCCGAGTCCGGATCTCTGCCGCTACCGAGTCCTCCTTCGGGGTGCGCACATTGGTCAAAACGCCGAAGCGGCCTGTCCGAGTCAGGCCCATCCAAGTGCCCCCCGCCGTCAGATCCTTCCCTGCCCAAACGTCTGCGAGCACGGACGACGATGGTCTGGTCCTACGCGCGCGCTTGACGGCCGGTCCCGAGCCGGGCAGTCGCTCCTTCCTCAATCCTTTCCCCATCGGACTCGTATTCCAACCTTCCTCTTTCGTCTCGTCCCCGGCATCCCAGAAGCAGGGCCGCCGGGTAGGCCGCGCCAGGTACTCGTCTCGGTTGGATGCAAGGATCAAAGCGTATTGTCGCGCCAGGGTCGCATGAACAGCGGGGGAGATTCCGATGCCTTCATCCGTCATCGCCGACTCTGACGCGGAAGCTGGTGTGTGCCTATCTCCTGTTTCTGTCCGAGGCTGATCAATACCACCGACATCCGCCCTTACAGAGTCACTGGGCCCTGAGTGGCTGCCGTCGGCGTTTGGCGACGAGAAGGCTTGGAAAAAAACAATGCACATAGGCAGCGACTGTGAGGGTGTGGACGGGGCAGATAATTTGTTACAAAATAAGCGGGGACAAGCTACAGGAGTCCAAAGAGGAGCACGCCTGCTTGCGTGCGGCTCCGTGTTTACCCTCCTTGCTGTCAAAATGATCATCAACGCTTGATACTTTGTGTATATGCAATGTTCGGGTTCGAACCCTCTTCCCTCAGTCTTTCGTTCGGCCGCTATGGGCACACATGCAGTCGTGATCTCCTCCAAACTCAGTAACCACTTTTTACTGGCTTTCGTATTCTTTCAAGCCCCTCTCAAATGCAAAAGGGAACAACGCGTTCACCATAGCCCTCAGTCAAAGCTGAAGATTTTCTAAATCGAAAATTCTGGCCCTCAATCAAACCCGAAGATATTCTCCATCACGTACACCAGGACCAGAGAGACGGGGTACAGGAAGAGGATGAAGAGGGCGTGCCACAGGCTTTGGCGTTTGGACAACGCCAGCAACCCCACGACTATTTGCACGAAGAGAATGGCCACCGTCTCGGCACTGAACGTCCAGGCCAGGCGTTTCACGTAGATCAAGAGGAGGAAGATGAAGAGGACAAAGGTGGCATTCATGACCGCCGCCCCCATGAGGGTGGCTAGGGAGATAGAGATGGTCTTGCTACTCTTCTTCTGTGCATAGGAATATGCGGCCAGCACCTCAGCGCCGTTCGAGACGAGGGGGGAGAGCACAAAGGAGACGTAGAAGGCCGGGATCCCAGTCCGAGCCCCCACCTCCGACAGGACCCCGATAAGCGGGTCAGCGAACACCAAAATGAGCAAGGTCCCTTCAGCCATCATGTAGAACGCCCGCCGCATCAGTCGCGACTGCTGCGTTTCCCAGGGCAGATCTTTCAAGTCCTCTGGGATCTCTTCTTCCTCCTCCTCCTCCTCCGCCTCCGCCTCCGCCTCGACCTTATGCACCGGCCCCGCTTGCTTTCTCCCTACCCCTTCTTCTCCTCGCCACGACGATCGCCGCTCATGATGGTGACCCTCGTGCAGCACGCTCATGGCGTGGTCGATCACCAGGTCCAAAAATTCCTGGAAGTTCAGCTGTCCATCTCCGTCCCTGTCGTACTCCTCCCACAATTCCCTGAATTCCTCTGGTCCGGGCGCCTCCCCAAGATCCGCAAAAAGCTGCCAGATCTCTCCCCTGTCCAACGTTCCCGTCATGTCCCAGTCGTACCGATGGAAAAATGGTCGACAGATGAAGACGAGCCGTTCCATGACCGACGCTTTCAGGGGCCGGAGGTCTCTCGAGTCGTCCGCTAGAGAGCCGTACTCACTGGCCAAAGGCAGAGCCGCCGAGGCGCCGGTCTCCATGCCCTCACTGCTCTCCCGCCTGCCCCTCCAGGAACAACGCCGCAAGGCGTGGTGCTCGCGAATGGCCTCTTCGAATTCCGGGCCCAAGGCGCCCAGCAAGGACAGCTTCCCGCGGCTAATATTCTTCAGTGTGATCTCCGCTATCTTGTCGTTCTTCAATTCGTCGCTGTTCGCGGTACGCCACTGATAAAGGAGGTAGAGGACGAAAGAGAGCGCGGTGGTTGCCAGCCCCAGTCCGGCCCAGGGACGTTCGTCTTCAGCCAATGCGGCCGTGCTGACGTCTGCCGCGTAGACGAAGGCGGGGATCTGAATGATCAGGAAGTTGGCGGCACTCCACAGCATGATAAGCGCCGCCATTCGGACAGGTGGCAGAATTCCGATCCCGTTGTACTTCATGTGCCATTTGGTGGGTACTTTGCTCCAATATTTGGATGCTCCCGAAGGGCGTTTGTAGAGGGCCTCCCCCGAGACAGGATCGAGGTTGACACGGCCACCAATGATGGACAAACACCACGGAATGGTCAAAAGCATAATGGTGGACCCCGCTAGCGCCCCGACCCCGACCGTCAATTCCTCCTGCGCGTTATCCCCCATCCCACTGAAGAGGACAATTGCCCCGTCTGGCACGGCGCCGAGAACAGGAAGGACTACTGATCCCACCACGCCCGCCAATGAGGGAACTAAAAGCAAGAGCTCCGACCCCTCACTTATCATGCTGCTCGAGTCCATCAGGATTTTCCCGTACACGAGCAACAGGAACAGAAGTTGTACGGCCCCCCCTGCATCACTGGGCAGCGTCGTGGGATCGATGAATAGCCCACTGGTCATTCTGGAGTGAAGACAAAAGTATGAAACCACGTCAAGGGAGGTGGGTGGGCCAACCGTTTTCCCTAACGCGCCTTCTGAGTTCGTGAGTGCCCAGTGCCCGTTGCGACATAGTTTTCCATCTTTTTTGTCACGTGGTTTTGCGTGTTCGAGCTTTCGTCGGCGAGTCCTCTCACTTCTAGCGACGCCTCCGAAAAGCGCCGGCAAACCTCTCTGTCTTGCTCTTTTAGGAGAGGCTCGCACCCGACAATCTTTCCCAACACAAGTAAATCGGTGCATGAGGCGCGGAACAAGGTCAAATCTTTGGGCCGTGCTGCTGTTGCTTGTACTTTCGGGTGGATCTGCTTTTGTAAAGTTGTTCAAGGCGTCCGTCGCGAGGTACGTCCGATGTTCATGAAGACGTACACGATAACTCCTTAATACTGCAAGAAACCATTCATCATCTCGAATGTGAATGATTACGAGGGTGTCTGTCGACCGCTGAAGCCGCTTTCAAGGGCAAGGGACGAGTGGGATAGTTTTCGGATCAGGCAATTAGGTCAGGATGGTTTAACCGATTATCGATCCTTTTGATCTACCAACCCTCCTCTAGGCGCCCTTGTCATTTTCGGCGTACAAACCATCGACTAGTCATGGGCAATTTGCTTTCTTTTTCATCCGGTCCGTCCATCGACAATTTCTTGGATGGAAAAGTCGTATGGATTACTGGTGCGAGCTCAGGATTAGGGAAGGCAATGGCTATTGAAGCAGCTCGACGCGGGGCTCGTGTTATCTTAAGTGCCCGAAGCATTGATAAGTTGAAAAATGTCGAGCAGGAATGCCTGGCGGTTTCGCCATTGAAGACATCGAACGCGTCAAGATCAGCGCGTTCGCGTTGCTCTTCCTCCGATGCTCCCTCCGCCACAGTGCTTGTCCACCCTTTGGACATGCTCAGGTACGACGACGGTAGTTTTGACGCCGCCATTGCCCTTGTGCTTAGCACAATGGGTGGCTTGGACATCCTCGTGAACAACGCGGGGGTCTCCACGCGCAGCTCCGCCGAAGAGACCTCGCTCTCTGTAGACCAGTCCGTGATGGCAACCAATTTCTTTGGGCCCGTGGCACTGACCAAGGCGGCATTGTGCTTGCTTCGCCAAAGTCCCTCACGCTCGCCGCACATAGTGGTAGTGAACAGTGCGCAGGGAAAGCTGGGCTTGGGTATGCGCACGTCCTATGCGGCCTCCAAGCACGCCCTCACCGGCTACTTCGATTCCTTGAGGGCCGAGCTGAGTCTGGAATCCATTCCTGTCACTACGGTCTTCCCTGGCTATATCAGAACAGATTTATCGTTGAACGCCTTGACGGGTCGAGGGGAGAAATACGCACAGATGGATGAGACGACGGCCAAGGGCCTCGACCCCACCCGTCTGGCCGTGAAGATCTTTCAAGCCGCGGCTGCTGGGAAGCAAGAGGTAATCTTCGCTCCTATTGATGCGAGGGCAGCGATATACTTGCGGAATATCATTCCACATGTGGTGTTCAGAATTTTGGCCCGCAAGGCCCAGAAGGCATTAAGAGACAGGATACCGAATGAAAGCAGGCGCGAGGAGACCAAGAAAAAGAAATAAGAGATGAGGAAGCACTCGCGCGCTCCCCAAAGAATTTCATACGGCTCGCGAATTACAAGAGATAGGAACTGTGGTTTGCGAAATCCCAACATTTTTCTTTAAAAAACTTATCTGATGCTCGGTAATGAACGTGACGGATTCGAACTATGTGTGTCTGTCGGTTTTAAGGAGACCTTCTTTCCCAAACTCTCTGTTACTCTAGGTGATTGAATGAGCAGATTGTATGTAAGACCTCCAATTGATTATGTGATGATTGGATTCCCGAAAAAGGTGCTGGAAAACGCCCTTGCCTCCGTGAATTCAGGCGCAAACCCTATATAAGTGCTTCAGCGTAAAATCTGTCAGAAGTGATTAGTACGGCCACATCTATCCGACATTCCTGGCAAGAAACATGACGTCTTGGCGACACAATAGGGGGAGGGGTTTTCTCGACGTCGTCTGCCCCGCGTTCTCTCCACTACGGCTGCCTGCCTTGGTCGGTTTTAAAAAGGTGTTCACAGACATAAACCGGTAACAGCCGAAATCACGAGAGACAAATCTCACCAAAGTCCGTGGCGTGCACGAAGGTTTCCATGCTTTTGTGGGGGGGCTTCTGTGGGTAATGGAATCGCAGGTGTCACCGCGGGGAGCGAGGGGGGGAGGGTAGGAGGCGTGACCAGACCCGGCGACGGAAAATCGGGCTCGGGCGCCTCTGTAGAGGTGGAGATTGGGACAGACGCATTCGCACTCGGAATAGGGACAATGTCTGCCGCGCCGATGGGCGGCGCGTTGGTGTGTTCGTCCTCGTCCAGGGGGGCGTCCTCGTCCAAAGGCGAAGTGATGGGCACCGTGGACGTGGGGGAGAGGGTCGGCGAGCGTGTCTCAACATCCTTTGGCCCTTCCGAGGGTTGACCAGGAGAGTTTGTGACCGCACCAGCCGCAGGCTGCGTCGGAGGCTGGATGGGTAGAGAGGGGGCTGTCGCTGGGGCAAGAGTGGTGTTGATTGCAGTGGCGGGGGCCGTGGCGGGCGTGCCCATCGAGGTCGGCAACGTGGCAGCAGCAGGGACACCTGTGCTGGTGACGCTTGGAGCGGCAGGAGGTAGAGTCGGGGCGGTTGTGCCAAGGGGGGCCGCAGGAGGCAACGTCGCAGCAGGCACAGGTGGCGCGTCAGTGGACAAAGTGCCTGTGCTGGTGACGCTGGGAGCGGCAGGAGGTAGAGTCGGGGCGGTTGTACCAAGGGGGGCCGCAGGAGGCAACGTCGCAGCAGGCACAGGTGGCGCGTCAGTGGACAAAGTGCCTGTGCTGGTGACGCTGGGAGCGGCAGGAGGTACAGTCGGGGCGGCCGTGCCAAGGGAGGCCGCTGGAGGCAACGTTGCAGCCGGCACACTTGGCATGTCAGTGGGCGAGGCGACAGACTCTGCGGCTGAGACATCCACTGGAGCAAGGGTGGGCGCTACGGTGCCCACAGGCGAGGCCGGGGAGAGGGTCGCCGCGGGCGTGGAGACCGGGGCTGGTGGTAGCGTGGGTGGAAGAGACGTGGGGACGGCTGGAACGCCTGTGACAGGGGCGGTGGGGGGAACTGTCAAAGGCGCGGCTGTGTCCGTCGCGGCAGCCGGCTGGGTAGATGTCGCAGAAGGGGGAAGGGTGGCGGAAAGAGCGGGGGGTGGGGTCGCGACGACGGCGGGCACTGCCGTAGGGAGCGGGGCAGCCGGGGAGAGGGTTGGAAGAGAAGCATCCAGGGGGGCAGGCGTAGGAATCACGGGAGACCCGTCCGCCACAGGAGGTGAAGCAATCGCATCGCCGGCGCTGGGAGCCTCCGGATTTGTCAGGGTAGCCGGTACGGTGGGCGGAAACGTCGCGTTGGCAGCGGCAGGCGGGGGCAGTCCAGTGGCATTCGTCGTGCCAGGAGGTGCGCTGGTTATGGCAGGCGGGGCAGGTGGCATGTTTGTCGGCGTGGCGCTAGGCAAGGCCTGGCCCGAGGCACCCGCGCCGATCTCGACCACGCCCTCGGCGCCGGTGGCCATCGGGGCCCCTTCCGAAACCTCGGTCAAGGTGGGAGCCGGGGTAGAGAGGATCGTTGGGCCCGTCTCGATGGAGCTTTGGGGTGTGGCTACTGCAGGAATGGTCTCGTTGGTTGCAAGCGCAGCGCTTGTGTCTTCGTTCTGGCCCGACTCCCCATCTTTGCCCACGTCAGCTGCGTCCTCCTCCGCCGCTTCAGGGTCCCTCTCAGCCACCTCTCCGCCCTCTGATACGCCTTGTGAGGATGGGGCGAGGGCCGAAACGCCTGACGTATCGTTTGTATTTGCCATGGGGAGTGTGCCATTGAGTGACGGGGCGAGAGGGGGTACCTCTGGGGCTCCCGCCGGTCCACCGGGCAGCGTCGCGTTAATACCGACAGCGCCTGTTGCATTGAGCGGGACGGAAGACGATGTCCCGTTGGCAATGCCTGTGGCGTTTAGATTCGCATGGCCGCTGGCAAGGCTTCCATTCACGGACACTGCCCCGTCCAACCCGCTCCCGTGGACGGAGACCTCGCCGGACGTGGCATTCCCCGAGGGCATGTGCGCCGCTGATCCGTTCACAGCCCCTGTCCCGTTCAGGCTCAGGGGGTGCGTTTCTGAGTCCGTAGAAGACTGAGCTTGGGAATTAATAGAGTGGTGAGAAGCTGTTTCGTTGAGGGCATGAGCAAGTGTCTCGTTCAGGCCTTGCGACCCGCCGACCACAGCGTGGGAGCCATTTGACGCTGCGTCGACTGTCGATGGGGCAGCAGATGCATTCCCAGAAGGTGCAACTCCAAGCTGGAGCGGAAAAGTTCCTCGGGAGGAAAGTCCGGTCGTGTGTGACTCGCTTGTCCCCTTTCCGCCGTCTAGAGGGCCGGACTCAGAGCTCAGAGGATGAGGCAAGCTCGAGTTCACAGAGGGCGCCGGTGTGGATTCCACGGTGGCCGGCAATGGCACAGACGACGAGTTGTCAGCAGCTTCAGGCATCAGAGGACTAGGCATCATAGCGGGAGGCTGGCCATTTTCAGCACTCTCGGATGTTTCTTCCTCCGGCAGGGGCAAAATAGATGCCGGAGCAAGGTTCTCAGTCTCGGATGGTTTGACAGCCGGGGTAGGCACCACGGGAGCAATCTCGTTATCGGTAAGGACAGCAGGCTCCTCGGTGGCGGCAGTGCCCGGCACGTCGGTGGCCATTACCAAAGTCGCGTCGGTTGTGGGTTTTTGTGTAGGCATGGGGGGCTTTTCAACGATTTGAAACCTTGGAGATGAAGAAGAAAAGCCATTGACATATCGATGCCCAGAGCTATAGAATACAACAATGCTTAATAGAAAGGCGTTTGCCAATGGTTGCCGGAAAATGTGCATGGTTGCCTATTGAAAATTGGGATGTAAATGTGTCAAGAATGTTGCATACGCATGGGCCAGAAGATGTGTAAATATTAACGGCTTTAGGTCCGACAGCCTGCCACATCAAAGCGATGTACTCAACTATGTGACAGGCAAATGGCATAAAAATGGAACAGTAGGCCTTGGCATATTTATGGTCCATCGCGAAAAGGCAACGTCGGAACGATCACACTGCACGCCGGGCCAAATTTGGGAAAAATATGGGCGGCAGGGGGGCGGGACGTCAATTTTGGGTTTGTGTGACTGTGGACCGCGAGCGTCGAGAAGACCCCCGGCTTGCCACCCGTTCGTGGACCGGGAGGGTCCTTTCACCCGCCTCGTTCGTGTGGACCGGGAGGGTCCTTTGACCCGCCTCGTCCGTGTGGACCGGGAGGGTCCTTTCGC